>NW_026731646.1:15000-77500 GCF_028476545.2 Physella acuta
TCAACTTACAAGGGTAGTATCGAACGAGGCAAACTCATTTGAACGTCTTGTTGCACGTGACCGATGACGCCGACTGTCTGATTAATTGATTTTCTTCTATGAAAACAGCCAATACACTCTAGCTTTGTTAAGGATGGTCCAGTTTCTCAGCTTTCTTCTCAGTATCAAATTCTTACCGTCTAACAAAGAGTCTTAAAAGCCCAAACTGGGGTTGTTGTGGGTTTTTTTTTTAAATTTTGTAACATACTTATCATGAGCGGCTTTGCAGAATTTCAACAGAGTTGTCCTGTATATGTCTATCAGTCTCAACAAGTCATCAGAAGTGTTCCATAAATAAATATAGCTTCTGTCATTGCTACAGAAGTCTCTTATTACAGAATAATTCCTTTTCTTTTGGAATTACTTTGGGGCGCCAAAAGGGGTGGGGAAAATTTATTAGCTAATGTTTTGCTGCAGTTTTGAATTATAAACAGTCTAAGTAAAGAAATTGAATGGCTCCAAGCTTTTACATACTGATTTAACCGTTTTTTTACCATGATTGTGTATGTAAAACATATGCCCTTACCCTTTCAGGACCACAAGGAATGCAGGCCTCATTTCAAATATCTGTGCACATAATATTAGTAGTAAAATGACACGTAGATTTAAAAAATGTTAACGGTTTTCTGATATCTTAAATAGTTTTTGAGATACAGCATGGGACATAGATCTATATGTCCCTATGGTCCTCAAGGGAAAGTTATCGAAAATATGTTGTGTTATGTGCTATATCAACATGTTTATTCCAAAGGTGATCGTTGTTCTGGTACACTGGAAACTAAGAATATCAGTAATGAGAACATATGTATGTCTTTTATGAGTGTATAGTCATCTATGAATGAAGCTTTTGAAGCAGTTACGTGATGTTATGTAATATACGTGAATATGGCAGACATCTTACATATTGTCAATTATATTCTCAATCTTTTCCATTGCCCATTGTGCATAACTCCTGCGTTTTTCTTCATTTGATTCATCGACGTGTTCAGGTTGTGAGGTTGAAGTGAACTTTTTGCCTCTACAACCAGGTCTTGAAGTCTTTTATGTAATCCCTACATGAGAGCTCTCGCTATCATTTGCATATATTCAAGCTTGGTTTTGCATTGTAGCCGGGCTGGGATTATTGTTAAGTGTGCATATAAATGCCTTTTTTCACGTTATCAATATATGAAACATGGAGATCAGGTTCCGTGAACTAGTAGTCTTCAAATTTAGAAGCACATATTATCCCATCACAAGTTTCATTCTAAAAAATATACAGATGTCTTGCGATTGAGTTTGAAAATGAATCATTTACTGTATCTATAATCAGAGCTAACAAACACTGAAAATATGCCAAATAACATTGGGATCTTAATTACAATCAACATCTATTGTAAATTTCCCATAACCATAGCCAATAACTTGTATTTGAAAGTGTGTTTCCAGAAGCCTCTAGTTGAAAACAGTAGCGTAGCCAGGATTGTCTCATGGAGGGGGGGGGGTTCAAATTTTCTCCAGCATTATATATATATATATATATATATATATATATATATATATATATATATATATATATATATATATATATATATATATATATATATATATATGTATATATAAATTTTCTCCAGCATTTTATATATATATATATATATATATATATATATATATATATATATATATATATATATATATATATATATATATATGTATATATAAATATATATATAGATATATATATATATATATATATATATATATATATATATATATATATATATATATATATATATATATATATATATATATATATATATATATATATATATATATATATATATATATATATGTCTGTGTGTGTGTGTGTGTGTGTTACGGTCAAAGCCCGAAGTGCGGCCAAAGCCCGAGTTGGCCGGTCAATGTGCGCAATGACCGTCAGATCATAGACAGACATACCAGATGGCTACCAAAATAAATAATCCAAATCCTAATGGAAAAGAATTTGTGAATAAAGTTATTTCTGAACTAAAGAACATGTGGCATGAACTCAAACTAGTTCACAGAAGAACCAAGGCATAGTCAATGCCAATGTTCAGTAGAACGTGCCAACTAAGATGTTCAACACATGATGATGACAAGGATGCAGACAAATGAATCAGCTTATTGGGCTGAGAGTCTGAGAGAGAAATGTCTTGCCCAAGTCTCCTTTTTCAAATCTCACGAGGACGTTCGATTGTTCGTAGGGCAAATAATGTTCTATTGATGATAAGGTAAAGTGTTAGCTTTGGGTCTAGAGGACATTACCCCTCCCCCGTCAAATACCCCCCCCCCTGATGCTGAAGAACCCTGCCCTTCATCCCAAAACTCCAACCATATATCTAACCCTACTATCTAATTCTAAACTCAACTCTAAACCAATATTTAACCGTAACATCCTAATTTATTTATAATTAGACATTGGGTAATTGCTCCGAGGTGGAAATACCGGGTGGGGGGGGGGGGGGGGGGGAGGGTATGTCCGAGTGGTAATTGTCACTATTATCGCTCCCTCTAAGGGGGAAAATCTAGTGTGCATCGTATATTTTTTGTGCGGGGTGTTCTTAAAGTCATATACAAGATTATTTGTATTTTACGAAATGACAGCGCGGCATGTTAAAAAATACTGACCGGCTGCGCGACCATGCAGATTATAGGGAATATTAGTCTATATAGCATGTGAGATTGGCGATGTATGCAATGTATGCAAAATAGAATGACTAGAATGAGGTGTAGGCTTTATCACTGGTGACAATCTTTTCTTGGACTTGACAGGTAATTCAATTATATCTTTTCCCCTCTTTTATCGACATTTTTCTACAGAAAATTAAGATCTTTTTCATCAAAAAGCAAGTTGTTTTCATCGTCACTATTGTCTACAAACAGTATTTGCTCAGTATTTTGTTCAGCGATAGTAAATAAAAGCTCTGCCCCTATATGTATTCAACTGCCAAAACACATGCTTAGCGACATTGTAAAAAAAAAATTTATCTCCCTTCCGGACCGTAGGGACATATATGTCCAAAACAAAACAAATTACTCTTTTAAAAAAACAAGTGAAACTATTAGGAAAAACAAATGTAAATATAATACCTCATTAGTAAACCTTTAAAAAAAACCACCAGTTATTTATCTCTGTTACATTTAGTATTTTTTATTATATAAAAATGGTCTAAAGGTGAAAAGTTTCCATAAACATGACAACAAAACTATCTCATATATACTGAAAACAGCCTTATTTAGATTAAGTCTATCATGTAATAATTGTTTTAAAGCAAATTCAACAACTCTATGTTATTCCAATTTCGTTTGGCGATAATTTGAACATTTGGGACACCGGTGTCCCTTGGTCCTCAAAGGGTTAATTAATTAAGAAATAGCTTTTCCTAGATATAGGGGTGAGGCTTTTTTGCCGCTTAAAATCGGAAGAATTTACTCTAGATAGGTAAGTTGATAAATGTAACCACTTATAAAAGCAACCAATTGTATTAAAGCGTATTGTAATATTGTGTAACCGCAAAAAAAAGTAGTGACTTTTATCAAGATGATGTGGGGGGAAGGGGAGGACGCTTTTTTTGCTAAAAAAATCGCGAGTATTCGTACTGGATATTCAACACAGAATATAAACCAATTGCATTAACGCTTAATGGACGAGATCACTAGCCAGTTTTGTACAGAAATGACTCGACTAGTTCTTTGTAGGCTTCTTACGATTCTCTCAACTTTAATGTAAGAGATCAGATAATTTTACTTGATTGCATTACGTTCTTTCCTGGATCACTGTATTTTAAACTAGGTATGTCAAACTGCCGAAAACGGCGTTTTGGCCCGCGTTGCCCAAATATAGTAGCTTTTCACTTCATAGTTTCTATAATAAAAAGGGCTCGTATAGTAATAACCTTGGTACCATTAAAAAGTAGATTTTAAGCCCTCTAGTTATGTGTGAGATTTATAGTTGTTGATATTAAACAATATATCTCATTTACCATTGAAAACTATCACCGAGATGATTTTTCAACGGCGGTCAAGTAACGGATTTTGACCCCTCTTTCATTCAACTCTCGGGCCTTTTTGATCGTTCAACGTTTTTCTTTACTAACACCTGTTAAATGTGCAGAATTGAATAGCCTTTAGTGGGATTCTAAATTTTAAAAAAGCATAATTTAAATGTTAAAAGAACTAAGAAATTTGAAAATTACCATGTGAGTTTTTCATCGTATAAATTTTTTTTTAGCATTTACAGAAAGGTGGTCCTTTTTTCTGTTAAAACACTTATTTTGTGTATCATTTCTGAGCATGGTCAAAAAAGGCCGAGCTCGACAAAACACACTATAGCGATCAATAAAATAGCTCTAGGCCCGGTCGCAGAAAATGGTCGTTTTCTTCGTTAACAACGCACCACGAAGCTTTTCTAAATTGATATTAGCAAGTTTTAGAGGCTTGATAGTTCAGTAAAATAAATAAAAACATGTAGCTACTTAATAAACCAGTTTGTGAGTCTACTGTAGTTTATTTCTTCAGTATATTTTTATTATTAAAGCTATAACGCCGTCAATTATTAGACTTCCACGTAATTTTTCAGCTTCGCCCGATGAGCTTTGTACGGAGTTTGATTTTTACAAGCTTTTAATTAACTCACTTCCTCGTTAGTCGTCAGTCGTCAATCTAGATCGAAACGCAGGAATAAAAATTCGGACACTTCTACTTGACCGATACGATTCACACTTGGCACGTGGGTCAAGACATGAAGACAATGCATTGTGACATTAAATTTGACTTAATGTGAAGCCTAATTAATTTTTTATGAATTGATTAAAATTTGGACCGAATTAGTAGGCATGTCTTTCCAACCACACCACACGCGTCATCACGTTCAATAGCTGCTCCATCACGTTCAATGGCTGCGCCATCACGTTTCAATCGGCGCGAAATGGTTTTTAGTCATGAAACTCTAGTGTAAATAAAAACATGTACAGTACTAAAAACTTTTGCATAAAAAACGTTTTAATAACAAGCTTTTACGTACTAATGCACTAAAAAGTAGACTAGCATGGTTATCTATTTAGCCTATATTTTTGTGTAGCCCTACCATATCCCAATACTTGTTGAACCAGCTATGTATAAATACATATTTATAACATAAAGATACATCGACTGAGGCATTCTAGATAAATGTTCTTACTTTTAAAAGCACTACGGGTTCTAGAGATTAATAATTATTTCAACAAAAATATTTTCTTTATGTGATCCTACCACTGTTCCAGCCACCATTGGATCGCAAATAAATTACAAAAAAAAGGTACAAAATTTGTGTTTTTACTTCCCTTTATAATTTTTTCAAAAAGTGAGAAAAGCCAATTTCAGAGCAATTAATTAAAATTATGTGCTTATTTTTTAGATTTGAAAAAATTGAGTCTGTTCTCTGTGTATGTGTTTTTTGTGTTTAGTTCAAGATGATTGTGTTTGTGACATATACTTTTACAGATATAACCTCTCAAACATAGCACTTTCTTGGTGTTGGAAAAAAAGTTAAAATTAAAAAAAAAAAAACTATAACTTTTTTGCTACTTGAGATATATGAACAAATGTAGTGCCCACTATCTTAGAATCATTAGTTCTTGACATAGCAACTTTCAAAACAGCTCTGGAACCGTTAAAAAATAGTAAAATAGCATATAGTAGGAGCTGGTGGGTGGAAGGCGATACTTGCTGAAATTTTAAGACCTAAAAAAATTAGTATGTTGTATCGAATAGGACAAGCAATCAAATAATCCTAGATTCTATAATATACAGATATATTCACAACCCTATATTATTTGCTTTTATGTTTTCTAAGCTAAATTATACGGCACAACAGCGTAGTTCAGAAAAGTGTTGGATCGACTGAAAAAAATTTGAACAATTTTTTAAAAATAAAATTTAAATTTGACTTTATGTACGGAAATTAGTCTAGAAGTAAACAGCTGTCTTTTAACTTTTAAAAAATGTATCGTTTTTATCTAAAAATTAGGTCATAATTTAAAAAAAAAAAATTATGATAAGAAATTTAGAAAACATTTGTTTTGGAGACTGAATCAAGATGTTAACTTTTACAATTTTAGCTGCGTTTCTTTCTTGTAAGTTTTTTTGCAATATAGTTTTGTTAAATTATTTCCAAAAATAAACATTGAATAATTTTTGTTTCGCCTTTCCTGTACAGTGGTATTAGGCCAACTGCCGTATCATGACCCACATTGTGACGGTAAACAAGTAATTGCTCATTTATTTAACTGGAAATGGACCGATATTGCAATCGAGTGTGAACGTTTTCTTGGGCCTAAAGGATTCTGTGGTGTACAGGTAGTATAATTCAATATTCAGGTTAAGTAGCCTACTACAAGAACTGGTATTCTTTCTCACAGAATGCCACTTAATTTATTCAATAAATCAATGTAAAAATATCGATACAGAGTATACATCATTTAAAAAAGACTATTCATTTATTTAGCAGCACGACAAAGTACTATCTAATATTAAAATGAAATCATTCAAAAGGTAATTCCTTAATTGTTTAAATTACTTGTTTCAGATTTCACCACCTAATGAACATTTAGTCGAACGACCTAATAGACCTTGGTCAGAGCGTTACGCTCCTGTAAGCTATAAATTGACTAGTAGAAGTGGTACTGAAGCAGAGCTAAGGGATATGGTTAGAAGATGTAAAAGAGTAGGAGTGCAGTAAGATTTTTTTGTTCACACAAAAGTAATATGGGGCTGAGGGTGGGGAATGGGTTCAAACACTGAAAGAGTTAAATGCAAAACAAGTACATATTTTTTTTTAAAACTAATTAAATTAAATAGTTTAGTCAAAAGCTGAGGAAAAAAAAAACAAAAAAAAAAAGATTTTTGAAAATACTACTTATAGCTTATAATTATTATAAAAGTGGATGAAGCTAAGTACATAAAAAAATGTTATTTACAATATTTTTTTCTTTGTTAGAATCTATGCAGATGTTGTCATAAACCATATGGCTGGTGTTGGCTTTAGCGGGACTGGATCTGCAGGCAGTCATTTTGACGCAGATAAACGAGAGTTCTCTGGTGTACCTTATAGTATATTAGATTTTAACATGGTTGGAAGATGTCCAAACTCTGATAATAACATTCACAAGTAATAATAGACAAATAATTATTTTTATTTGTTGGATGCATTTATTTTTGCTAAATATAAAATAGGCGTTCGAAGCAATAATTAAATTTTTAATTTACATTTTTAAAATATTACAGTTGCTTGTAATACCAACCAAATTAAATATAAAAAATTGATATTTCTAATTGAATAACATCAAATCGTTTGTAGTTATGACGATGTTAACGATGTTAGAAACTGTAACATGGGAGGATTGACAGACTTATGGCAAGAAAAAGACTGGGTGCGACAGAAAATTGCAGATTACTTGAACAGTTTGATTGACATTGGCTTAGCTGGTTTTAGAGTAGACGCTGCAAAACATATGTGGCCTGGAGATTTGGACGTTATTTGGTCTAAGGTAAAATGAGTATTTTTTATACTGATTTGTTTAGTTACGGTGTCGAATTAAAAAAATATATATGAATAAATAAATAAAAAATTAAAATATAGTTAGCAAATAATAATAGTATAATTGAATTTAACATAGATACAATATTCACAAAATACATAGTTGCATTCCGTAAATGGCGGAAGGCCGTTCATTTACCAAGAGGTAATAGCAGGGGGAGCAGTCCATGCGTCTGAATATTATCATCTGGGATATGTTACAGGTATTGACGGCTTTTATTTGTTTTGTTAAACATAATTAAGTTTTAAAAAAACAACTGTCCAACTGTGGTACGCTTTATTTTTTTGCAGAGTTTAACTATGGCGAACAAGTGAAATACGCTATCAATAATTTTGATAATCTCAGGGGTGTAGTGCATTTAGACTGGGGTATGGCCCCTACAGAACACGCTTTTGTTTTCGTTGATAATCATGACAATCAAAGAGGTGGCCAGCTACATTTTGATGTAAGATTTGTTTTTTAAAGTAATGCTTATATAAATATCTTGTCGAGAAATAAACATTGTAAGTATAGCTTTTTCAATGTTCAGAGGAAATAAGCCTCTACTTTCCGCAATACTAACAGTGATTATTTTTACCTGTTTACGTATTTTAAACTATTAAGTAATATACGAGTGAGTGTAGCCCTAATGTTGTAAATCAAAATAGATAAATAGAAAATATACCATTATTTTTCCTCCAAATATTGATTCTTTTTTTTTTAGAAATTGTACGTATTGCTTTCGACTTTGCTTTTAGAAACCTTTTAACTTTGTTTTAGAACCCTGTCGAATACAAAAGAGCTGTTGCATTTACTCTAGCGTTTAATTATGGCTTCGCAAGAGTGATGAGTAGCTACTATTTTACGGATCGTTCGCAACCTCCCCCACATGACGGAGATGTAATTAAGGATGTAATAATTAACGCAGACGGTACTTGCGGAAATGGCTGGGTTTGTGAGCATAGGTGTGTTTAAATACTTCAAAAAATCCTTTCGCGGTATGGCCATTTAATATTTGCTTTAGCTTTACATATTAAATCATAGTTGGCTATTTCTTCAGATCTTCGGTTAACATTTTACTAACATTTTATTACAGGTGGAAGGTAATCGCTAATATGGTACGGTATAGAAACGATGTACTCAATACAGGAATAACAAACTGGAATGTTCAAGGCGATGTTATGTGGTTTAGTAGAGATAATGTCGGTTTTTTCGCAATGGGAAAAATTAACTTTAACAAACATCTAAATACAGGTATTTTTTTTAAAGCATTTTACTTTCTCTTATGAGATTTTCATAAATCTCGACAAATTATTTCTGTAAGAACTTTTCAGCGAGTTTCTTTAGACGGAAGTAAAGCATTTTACTTCTGGTTTTTCTAGAATCTTCAGTACGATTTCTATTGTTTAATTTTTAGCAATATCGGTTTACTGGAAGCAATTTCTCAAAAAATAAAACATTAATTTTAAAGCACAATTTGTTTTATTGTACATTTAGTGTGCAATACTTCTTTCTACGAGATTTTTTTTATTTTTAAAAGTTTAAGAAATCAAAAAGTCCTAAGTTACCATCCCGGGTAGTTTAAATATTCGAGAAAGTTTATATTATCTGTAGGTTTTGTTAATTTTAAGGATAATGTTTAAAAAATTTTTTTCAAGGTTTGCCAGCTGGACAGTACTGTGATTTAATAAGTGATTGTGCCAAAACAATTGATGTTGACAACAATGGCATGGCAAATATTAGCCCTCATGACGGATTTGAACCCTTCGTAGCTTTTACTACAAGTATGTACTAGTGACGTTGCTATATCCGGTCATATATATTTTGGAATAGGAATAGGAATAGGAATAGGTAGGCCTATAGGTGTAGGTGTAGGTCAGGGGTCTCCAAACTACGGCCCGCGGGCCGAATGCGGCCCGCTAGGTCCTCTCATCCGGCCCGCGGAGATCTTTTTGTCCAAGGACAAAAATGTTTGTTAGAGGTGGCTGAGGAACTTTGCCCAGAAATTTCAAAACAATTACAAAATGTAGCTTTTGGTACAACTACCGTTGCCCACCGTGTTGCAGACATTGGTGAAAACATGTTGACTCAAGTTTCGCAATTTTTCAATTGTAATAGATGAGTCGCTGGACAGATGTTCCACCTCTCAACTGCTTGTGTTTATTAGAAGTGTGGATGAAGACATGAACATAACACAAAAGCTGGCTTCCCTACATAACATGTATAGCACTGTTACCGGAGATGATATATTCAATGAGTTGAAAAAAAACATTTGCTGATTATAACTTCATATAGGTCTTCAAGGCGTAAGCAACAGCTGCCCCCCCCCCCCCGCTCATGATCAAAGACCTCCAGCTGCAGTTTCAGTGGGGATTTTCGGATTTGGATTCAAAGGCAGAACTGAGACGGTTTCAAAACCCATTTGAAGAAAATGTAGCCAGTTGCCCAGATGAACTGCAGCTGGAGGTCATTGAATTGCAAGCAAATGACCTCTTTAGAGACTAGTTCAAAGAAGGACGGGTGGGTTTTTTTAAAAACGTTTTTGACCAAGAAGGCTTTTCTAAAACTTGCATCAAAGTATCAAATTTTGCAACAACATATCATACCTGGTTTAACAAACATTTTCAAAAATGAAATACGCGAAGAACGATTTGAGAACAAATCGGACCTGGAGTGTGTTGTTGGCCCCCGACAGTGTTTCTTTCAGACTTTTTTCTCCGGGGGTGGGGGTTGACGACGACACTTGAAATTTGTATATATTTATATATAATTTATATTTGGGGGGGGGGCAGACATTTTCGGGGGCTGAGGGGCTCTACAACCCTGAAGAGATGCCTGGAAAAAAACTCTGGCCCCCGGACTGATTTTTTTATAGTTAATGCGGCCCTGGGGCTGAAAAGTTTGGAGACCCCTGGTGTAGGTGTAGGTGTAGGTGTAGGTGTAGGTGTAGGTGTAGGTGTAGGCGTAGGCGTAGGCGTTGTTGTAGGCGTAGGCGTAGGCGTAGGCATAGGCATAGGCATAGGCATAGGCATAGGCATAGGCATAGGCATAGGCATAGGCATAGGCATAGGCATAGGCATAGGCATAGGTATAGGTATAGTAGCTAGATGGACAAGTAAATAAAATATGACGTTCACAGGCTCTTAACCTTTCGTGAACAAGAAAATCTAATTCCAATGTAGTCGTTCGCATTGCTATGTTAACTGTTTAAAAAATGATAGCAGCGGTTAATGACCGTTACCGTAGTACAATATTTTTTTTTCAACTTTTTGCTTGTTTTTACTATCTCATATTGTTTAAAAGGTGAATTTACAAAAATAGTGTACTTAAAATAGTGAAACATTGAGACTATATCTGTTTTTAGTGTGATTATCTTCATTATTTATTAAACTTTCTAGCTAGCATAGTTATTTTAAGTTTATCCGTTTGAGCAGACTATGCAAAAAGTCTCACAATCTAGGTAAAAAATTAGCGGTATCGTTACCGCATTTTAATGTTCCATTGTTTTATACGAATAGTCACTAATTTTTTTTTCTTAAAGAATTTTATTTAACAATTAAACTAGTAAATGAGTAGATACAAAGATAATAAATTAACCTTTTTAAAATAGTACAAATTATATGAATTGAGCTAATATGATGTTGCCTGAATTGACTGAATTAGGTATAAGATAACACAGTTGAAATTAACTTATAAATAGAATGATTTAAAACTAAAAATAATGACACTATTTTTGATTTGAGTAAGACTAAATGATAATAATAATTTCGCTGTCTATCTATCTATCTGCGTATCCATCTATGTATCTGTCAAGAACGCTATAGAGAAAACACAAGCAAAGTAAAAACATATATAGTAATGTGACGTCACATGGAACATATAGTAGAAAATAGTCTACAGCCGGAGAGTGCACACAGTAATATGACGTCATTGATTCTAAAAAGCCAATTTTTGTCTAATCTTAAAAGTGCAGAGTTTTTTCATGCAATTCTTTGGGTAAGGGACAAAGCCCCTCCCTCCACCTAAGAACATTTATGCCGCCCCCCCCCCCTCAAAAGAAATGACGTCATCGATACTCCATAATAAAAACACTGATATTACGGCCTAATTAATGTGTCTAATATTTAGTGTTTTGCGTGAAGAGTTTCTTTCATGCATCTCATCTGGTAGTGGCGAAGCTCCACCCCCGTTCTATGCCGAACCCCCACCCCCCCCCCCCACCCCCTTCCCGCCTCAAAGAAATGACGTCATCGATACTCCATAATAAAAATACTGACATTACGGCCTAAATTATGTGTCTAATGTTATACGTGTTTTGCATGTAGAGTTTCTCCTGCTAGGGGGAAAGCCCCTTTACCCCTCGCACTCCCAACCCCACCCCCATCCCCCCCACCCATCCACCCCAAAAAAGGCGTAATATAATTTATATTGAAAATATATACTTTTATTTATTCGCCCCTGCATAAATTCAAGTGCCCCACCCCCAGAAAAAAAAGCCTGAAACACTGTCTTCGAGAGTAAAATTTATCGGTCGAAAGTAGGAAACAGGCTTATAAAATTTTTTGGAAAGGGGCGGACACTGGTGAATATATGTTTTCTATAAAAATTATATTTCTTTGAATGGGACGGTAGACGTGCTTTAGAGTGCGGAGCCCCTCCACCCCCCCCCCCTAAATGCGACTTAATTCGTGTTTAAGATTAGGTGTAAGGTTTAGGAATTTACATCGACTATGTTTAGTATCTGTATGTAGTAACTACACGCAGATCAAGCTTAATTCCGGTTAAAATGCCAATTCTGGTGAGAAATTTTTATTTCGATTTAAAGAAAAAAAGACAACACTATCAACCTAGCACCCGTTGTATCTCCCTCAACGGGCCGTTTTATCTAGTAATATAATATTTTATGAATGGTGGAAAACAGACGAACGGGATAATTTTTCAAGATTGCCGCCGATTGTCACCAAGATTTTTCCACCAATTATTTAGTGGAAATGCATATGCCTATTTATTTTAATAAAGCTGTACAGAAATTACTTTCTAACGAGTATTAAAAACGTTTTTTAAGCGAAGCCCCCCTCCCCCTTTCTTAAATAATCACACTGAATTTATGCTTTCGTAAGACAGATCAACGATGTGGATGTATCACAGATTTTTGTAAGAATATGTCCATTCTACCGTATTACTAGTACCACAATGTCTATGCTAACCTTACGCCAGTCTAACGCTACTTCTAAATTTTAATTTACTAACTAGCTCTAGGATGTAGTCTAAATATAAGAATGTACTCACTTTTGTTAAAACAATCACTACTATAATTGTGGCTTCTTTAATATTTTTTTTACTTGCTTCTTTGCTACTGTGTCAGTTAAGAATACCAAATTTCCCATTGCCAATCGGCTAAATATATAGCGTATTAATATTTCAATCTGTAGTTCCATATCTTATATGAGCTGGTCACAAAAAATATAGGCCTATTAACTCTGAACAGTTCAATTTTCTTAAAATAGTGTTGCAGTTCTATAAGTGATAGGCTTTGAAAATAATGTGAAGACAATTTAGCAAGATCGGCAAAGTTCACCATAATATTTCCGTACTGACATGTTTATTAATGTATAAAAACAAGTAATATATAATTGCCGATGAAATTACGAATTTATCAATAAAAATGATAAAAATGTTTTCGGAAATCTTGATTGAAATTTAATTTAATTATTTGCAGAAAGCAAGAATGGTGCAAGAGTTGTGTTTCCTCCAGAACCAGTGCAGTTGATTCCCGTTAAAGAAGACTTCAAGGAAACAGTTATTATCTTCTTAGCAAAACTTCCATCAGGTCAGGATTTATTTGTTCGTGGCGGAATAGATCACAAAAAGAGGACAGGCAAGTATACCTATAAAAAAGCATTATTTGATTTTAGCCAAGAAAAAAAGCTTTTATAATTAAACAATAAATAACAATTTAGTATTTCAGGAATTTTAAACGTCGTTATTCAATCTACACATGCTTTCCAGGATGTGAGACTGATGCAAAGTATAGTGCTTGCAGTATTCCAATACGTCACGTTCCTTTATTTAACTCTACTAATTTTAATAAGGTAACTTTTGTTGAAAAGTATATGTATATATATATATATATATATATATATATATATATATATATATATATATATATATATATATATATATATATATATATATATATATATATATATATATATATATATATATATATATATATATATATATATATATATATATATATATATATATATATATATATATATATATATATATATATATATATATATATATATATATATATATATATATATATATATATATATATATATATATATATATATATATATATATATATATATGTGTGAATATAGTATAACAATTGGGCCATTGGAGATAATTTTCTGGACTGGTATGGTTCTGAGTTAAATCAAGGTGAATTCAAACAACAAAGAGCTTATGGAACGCCCTTATATCTTGGAACAAATGTCACCAACATAGAAAACTACCATACGTAAGATATTTTATATATATTACAACATTATCGTAATGTAAATGTAGAATGTACAATTATTATAATGCACAATAATTTATATTATGATAGATTATGAAAGATTTTTTTAAGTATAGAACTTTATGAAACACTATAGATTATCAATTTAATACTTATCAAATAAATAAAAAAAAAAAGTATTTTATTCAATAAATTGAATTAAATTAAATCAATTTAAAAATAGCTTAAAGTATAAATAAATAAATAAATAAATAATTAAATAATTAATTAAATAAAAAAAAAAAAAAAAAAAAAAAAAAAAAAAAAAAAAAAAAATAAATAAATAAATAAATAAATAAATAAATAAATAAATAAATAAATAAATAAATAAATAAATAAATAAATAAATAAATAAATAAATAAATAAATAAATAAATAAATAAATAAATTAAATAAATAAATAAATTAATAAATAAATAAATAAATAAATAAATAAATAAATAAATTAAATAAATAAATAAATAAATAAATAAATAAATAAATAAGATAAATAATATATATATATAGAGAGAGAGAGGTTTATAGGTCGCAAGCTTTGAGGTGTGTTAGTCTATGTAAATTATTTATATTTTTTATCTTATTTGTTTTAGTTTTTCATTTTGTGCTGTTTCGTTAAAACAACCTTATTTGCTGTAGAAATCGTGGTTTTTTTTCAGTTTTGATTCCGATCTTTGGATTGTATCCGTTGAAATGGATTGTTCCAAAACAGAAAATACATACTTTGAATTAAAAGGCATGATCAACGGTGTTTGGGAAAAAGATGTACCTGCAGATAATATTTGTGGTGGCAATGCATCAGGGCAACCACCGTATTCAAGCAATAACCACTGGGCAAGATGTGGTTATCTAAATATATTTCAGTTGGATAAAGAAACATGCTTTTGCAACACAATTTGAAAGTTTTTACAAACAATATAATTTGATTGAATTTCCTTAAAATAAACTATTTTAACTATTTTTTCCCCATTCGAAAAAAGGTAATTTAATTTAATCTGCACTTTCATGTCTTCGCGTCTTGTTTTCATGTCTTGACCCACTTGCCAACTTTGAAACGTATCAGTAATAAGTACCCGAATTTCGCTCAAGTATTTCGATCTCTGACGACAGATACACAGCGTTTCTACACTCTGACGACAGAGGAAGCAAGTTAAATATAAGTTTGTAAAAAGTTATAGAGAAATAATTGTTTCCTAACGAATGTAAAGAGAAATTAATAAAAACGTTTTAACAACAAGCTTTTAAGTAATAATGCACTAAAAGGAAGAAAATAAATTATACAATATAAACTATAATGAAAAACACAAGTCACTTTAGTATCTATTGAATACCTTTACTTATATTTAGGAAGGGAAATACCTTTTTTCTTTATAGTTATTATAGTCGTGTATAATTTATTTTTTAGTTTTAATGCAATTAAAACGTTTTTACTTTCTCGTATACAGAGTATATAGAAAGTGTAGGGTACTTATATTAATCGGGCAAAAATTCTAAATCCAGAATTATTAACATTTCGTCGGAAAAACTGGACTGCAATTCTGTGTGTCTGCAAACACGATAACTTGAGTACCGTTACGATATGTAACCTGAATCTAAATTAAAAACGGAAACATAAATTTATCCGGTTACGGACATTTTAACTGGTTACGGACATTTTAACTGGTTACGAATATTAACTGAAAGCTGAACTTTATCCGAAAGACGGAAATTTGACTCAAACGGACATTTAAACGCAACCTGAAAATTAACTGAAATTGAAACGTTTAAAGTTAATTTTACTGGAAAACGACGGTTTAACTGGAAACTGAAATTTAACATAAAATAAATAAACTTTTAAGTATTGATGGGATCACTTCAGGGGATGTTTCTGGACAATTTTTTTTTCGTAAGGGGTGCGACTTTTCGGTATCTGCTGTATATTTGAATGTCGGATGCAGTACACCGTTCAATCAAGTGCTTTCGGGAGTTGATGAGATACTGCCTGGAAAGTTACCGCGGGAAAAAAATTTCAATTCCGTTCGGCAGGGTGCGATTTGGCGTCCCAGGTTTTTCCGTGTGTGCTATGGCGTCTACGTTCGTTTTAAATAGCGCAATATACTATGAATAAGATGAGGCGTTAAAGTGGCTCACTAAATTGAATTAGGCGCCCCGGTAGGTTGCTATTTGCCCCGGGCTATTTTTTGTCTTTATTCTAACCCCGTTGGGACGGGCTCGATAGTATAGAATCAAAGTATGTATATATATATATATATATATATATATATATATATATATATATATATATATATATATATATATATATATATATATATATATATATATATATATATATATATATATATATATATATAAAGTATGTACATACGCATGTGTATAGGTATTCATATATATTTGTTTTTATGTATTTTATTTATTTACGTCTCCCCCCCCCCCCATACATCAGGCATATTTTGCAACGTTAAGTTAATGTAGCATCCCCCCACTCCCCCTCCCCCCCCTTATGGATCGCTTTTAACTGTACTAACGATTTTTATCTATAGTCGTTTATAAATACACCTTGATGTAGCAAATTTTCTATATCAATATCTGGTTTACGTCATGGTGTCACCCCCCACCCCCCCCCCCCCCTCCACCCTTGTCGGAATGTGTCGAATTTGCTCTTAAAAGAATATTTAACACTCTAATTAATTAAGTGGAATATTTCTGTATATATTTTGCTTTTTTTTTGCCTTAGTGTCACCCCCCTAAATGGTCACCCGGTGCAGTCAGCCACCCCCCCCCCCAGCCTTGCTACGCCTCTGCTTTATGCATTACTACATCTACATCTTTCATCATATTGCCATGAAACTTTGGGACGTTGTTAAGAATAGCCCCGGAAAGGTTTCTGCGAAGAAATTTTTTTCGCAAGGGCGGCGACCCTACAGGGTTTGATTGAACATAGGAATAATTCTCCTGGAGAGATTTCTGCCAGAGAAATAATAACGATTTTGCAAGATCGTCGCCCCAGCAGGGTTAGATCGAACCCAGGTCAAGTACCACTGATCTAGATCTGGTGAACGGGAAAATAGTCACAGGGAAAAAAAACAGAAAAAAGTCACAATTTATGCTAGGAAAAAAAGGCATATAAAAAAGTCACAAAGGATAAATTTTATCGGAAAAAAGTCACAGAAATAAAGTCACAGAAAAACGTCACAAGAAATATTTTGATTTAACTGTCGAGAATAGTAAAATTTTGGGTGTTTATTGTTGTAGGTTCTGTTTTTTTTTGTAACATATTTGTAAACCTTAAAAGCATCAGTGGCGTAGCGAGGTCGGGTGTCACCCGGTGCAGCACTTAATGGTGTCATCCCCCAGAGGCGTAGCGACTCTTCCCGGGGACAAACTTTCAATTTTCCATTTGCACCCCCTCCCCTCAAACTTTCGATTTGCATCCGCCCCCCCCCCCCTCAAACTTTCGATTTGCACCTCTTAAAATACCATTTTACACTTGAATTAATCACTTGATTAAGTGGAATTATCATTTTTCTCTGCTATTTTTTGCCTTGGTGTCACCCCCCTAAATGGTGTCACCCGGTGCGGTCCCCCCCCCTAGCTACGCCTCTAAAAGGCATTATGGTTTATAACAATAATAATTAAAATTAATTTAAGGTAATTTACAAAGAAACCTCAACTTTTGTTACCTATTTAGTTAAAAAGGGTCTTGGGAAATTGCGAGGCGCGAAATGGCGAAGCAGTACCCTACGAGAAGTGCGCGAAAAACGTCTGTCACGTGACATTTATGCATTTTACCACCACCCAAAACTTATGCAGATTTACCGTGATATTTGATGCACACAAACATATATTTTATTGTTGCAAAATAATTTTGCCTCATTACATAGCAGAATGAACCAACCGGCGGATTTGTTGTATTGATTTAAATAAAAACTCAAAACAATAAAATATTTAATATAGGTCATGTCACATACCACACACATTTTCTTTAGCGATAATAGTTAACTAATTAATTAAGTAATGAGATTAAACATTTCCTGTATAAATTATTTTTAGGAACAGCTACGTTGTTACAATACCATCTGCTCCCTTTCTTGAAGTATTGCACTCGTGAAAAAAAAATCGAGTTTTTTGCAAATATCGACGTTTTACACCTCCCTTAGTCGGAAAAACATAGTTTTGAATCTTGTCCGTATGTCCAGCCGATCAAACACTATTTTCTATGTGAAATAAAGATGACTTTTTAGTAGATAGGTAGGTAGGTTAGGCAGGGCGTTAAGTATGTAGGTAGGTGGGCTTAGGTGGGCCTCACTCGGTATAGTGAGCGATTATAGTAGCCCATCATATTCATAGCGTTTCGCAATTATTAAAACGGACGAAGGTACCATAGTACTCACGGGAAAGTTAATTAGAACCCTGCCAGGGCGCCACCAAATCGAAAAATATTTTTTCGCAGAAACTCCAAAGGGTTATTAGCGATAGCTTCTCAAATTTGAAAGGCAGACCAGCTGGCAAAAATTGGGGGAAAGAAACCACAACCGGAAATTTCGCTACACCCAAAAGAAATAAAAAGAATAATAAAAAACAAACAAACGCAAATGTGGTCTGACACACACCCTCAATACAATAAAGATGACGGCTATTATAATCTTACACGAAAACAACAAGAGGCCACAACAGACTAAATCAACACATGCACAGAAAACTGAAGGTTGGGTGTGGCGAAATGTGCCCTTAGGGCAAGGCCCCGGAAAATTCGGAGCACGTACTTCAGGAATGTACTTTGTATAGCCAGGCACGAGTCAGACACTGGCCCCTGCCCACCCCACTCAGGGAAAAATTATATGGGGCACCTGCCAAACAGGAGACCACAGTCCGGTTTGTTCACGAAGTTGGACTTGTTGTCTGAATCCTCCACCATATTCACAATTAAGAACGAAAAAGAAGAAGAAGAAAGACAAACGAATGAAATGTTTGGTAATGCTAAACACACTGCCGCCTAGACGCACCAATGCTTCTTGAGTGTACGTTAATCAACCTCTGTAATAGTGAGGTAGAACACACATCTGCGACCGCCTACGTGTCAGAGACACGTCCCTTGGCGCTTCAGTGAGCCACTGGTTACACTACTGCAGGGGTTCTCCTAATTTGGTTTAATTATCAAATGTCGTGTGCCACCGTGTCCCTATTGTAGAGTGTTCTTTAAAAAGAAAGTAGGCACTCCCGGTAGAACAAGAACCCTCGCTGTCGCCAACTGCCAGGGCACCGGTGGGCGCTCATTATTCTACTTTACAGTTTTATGGCGATCCGATAAAATATGTAGTAATTCATATAGGACAAACAGACAAACATACTTTCATTTCTATAAATATAAATAGATATATATACTTTAACTAGTGTCAACATACCCGCACCCGGAAATTTAGTCACAATTTTCTTTGTTTATTACAAAACTGAACAAGATGCAACAAATACTTTTAACCAAGAAATTGAAGAAGTAAAATGAACGCTATACTTTTATTGTTTTTAGATATAGAGTAGTAACAGACTACAGACAGATCCTAACTCGCGACGAGGTACACATTTTTATTAAACACAGATCTGGGACGAGTAGCTATGTATTCTGTCCTATGTAAGACACATTTGTAAATGTCACAATATGGGCATATATATAATATAACAATAGCTTGTCTTCGTGCATGACGCTAAAATTTGGCATCGACACCAACGGCCTACAAGTTTAAATTTGGTCCTTCAGAAATGTTTGAAGTCTCTAGATCAAACATTATTTTCTCTTTTATGCGCCCTATTTCGTCTGAAAGTCTAAAAACAAAATCACAAATATATCTTCTAGATTTGTGAGGTCTACAGATTAGGTCTTTGGCAGTTATCTAAGCGCTTGCGTGTTCTGACTCAGTCTTTTCTTTTTCTATCGACGCCTTGTGTAACATGGGATTGGGTTTTTAAAGCGGCATCCAGTGTTGTTCCGTATTGAGTACACTGGATTAAAAACTCACGTCTTCAGATGCATTAAGATGTTTAACCACTAATTAATCAGAATAATGGGTCAAGATTTCAATCCTTGGTTTTGGGACACATTAGTTGCCGAATAGCATAAGGACTGTACCTTGATGCGGGCGTATTTATTGTTGCCCATCGTAATCATTGAACTCCGCAACTGTTGGTTGATGGGGCTTCTTCAATGTTTTGATTTGCCATAATGTTACTGATATAATGCCTTTACGGATTTATTATTACATATAATGCAAACTCTTGCAATAATAAATACTTTAAAAAATTGAATATGCCTAGTTACCTGAGGATGAAACTAGGAACAGTGTATATCGGCCATGAAAAATGATTAATATCCCTTGTAATTGAACATCAGTCTCTTCTTCTTCGTTCTTAATTATTAGTGATGGAGGGGATCGAGATTTATCTGCCAGTGTGTTTGAACTCGAGACTTTGTTCGATTTATCAACCATGAGGTTTGCCGACTCGACCACGCCTCCAACACAATTAAGCGATACGTGTCAACTGGTTATGCGCCATTGAAGCCATTGACTCCAATTTCAGCATGCTTTTCTTTTTGGATTTGCTTCCATAGCCTTTGTTCAACCAAGAACAAACTACAAGGCGGCAGTTGTTTAATTTTGGAGTTGTCTCTCCTAGAAGAGTGGCTGCCCCCAGCTAACGAGCACCATCTGCCCGAATGTTCGAACTCGAGACTTTTCGGTTTAGCAACCATGAGCTTTACCGACTCGACCACGCCGACCCCTAATCAGTTATACTTATGAAATCTGGATGGCCAAACACTCATAGATATAAAAAGCAATTTACACATAGATTAGCATGAAAACCAACCTCTAATTAGTGCCATCCATCATAGTAGTAGCATTTTCGTTAAGTTATAGACACAATCCAAATTAATGTTTTTTGATGATTTACATACTATTTTTAAATTAGATTAAGGAGAGTAGAGCAATAGGGAAAAGTAATCATATATATATATATATATATATATATATATATATATATATATATATATATATATATATATATATATATATATATATATATATATATATATATATATATATATATATATATATATATATATATATATATATATATATATATATATATATATATATATATATATCTTCAAACCTTCTTACGTAAGTACAACCCCTACACTTTTTAAAAATAGTTTATTTTCTCTTATTTTTAATTGTTGTCAATTGTTCATCAATTTTATGAAAGCTTAATCGTTTTTGTTAATGGTAACGATTAATGATGCTAGATTGAGCAGTTAATTTAGAACAGGAAAGTATATTTTCTCATGGTGTGGGGCAATTCCATACCATATAGTTTGGTATTATTTTTGCTGTACCTATATTATTTATTATAATTTATGCAATAGTAATTAGACTTTCTAACATTTAATTTTGTTCTCATTTCAGAATGGTCAGCAAATATAAAGGAATAACGTCAGCCTATGACAAGAAGGTAATGAAAGCTGCAGTTGAAAAGGTCTCTTAATGACAGCAGAATTCAGGAGGAAGAAACGGAGGCTTTCTCTTCATCCTGTGATGAAAGATGGTTACCCAAAGGCAAAATTGTTTCCAAAATATTGTATTAATTATTGTCTACTTAAATTCTAATAAATCAGTGAGTTGTACAACATAGAGGGTATTATATTTGTTCATCATTATATTTGAATGATAATTGAAACATATTGTGGTTATCTAATGTAATTAATCTACTGAAACAGTTTTATTGAATCATATTTTATATTTTACCTCACAGAGATTGATGTTTAAGCCTAAAGAGGGGTTAAATATTGATAGTCTACTTCATTAATATCCAGACTTTTTTCTCCGGGGGGGGGGGGGGGGGCACTTGAAATTGGGGGGGGGGCTGTAGACTTTCTTTGGGGGGGGGGGGGCTCTTGCTAGTCCAAAAAAAGAAAGTATCAAAATATTTTGCCTTTATTTCATTTGCAGAAAAACATTCAAAGCAATTCAAGCCAAGAAAAAGCTGGATAATTGATATTGGGAAATACTTCCAAACTTATTTGAATAATTTTGCTGTTGGTGAATACCCAATTGTCTTATTAAATATATAAATTTATATATATACACACAATTCCTTATATAGAATTTCTTAAAATATTATATTATAAAATTTAAAAATGAAACAAGAATTCATTAATTTTTTCAAACCACATCATATATTTTTTTCTTCTCTAATAAAAATATTCCTCACATTGTTTGTGTCAAGTATTTTATTTTTATTTATGCAACACTATATTTTATTAAATATAAATTACTTTTATACAAATTCTTTTGAAACTGTTTTTTTTTTATTGATTTGTATCATTTTCTTTATTTCTGAAAAATAAAACTTTGAGAAACCCTTTTTTTTGTTTCTTTGCAAATTAATAAACATAAATACCTACCAGGCTTAATAACATTAATCAGTGGCCTATTGTTAGTAGTAAATTGTATACTAATAAATGAGATTTCTCCTGGCGATCTTGTTCTGAATACCTTCAACTGTGTCAATGTTGCTACCAACTCCAATAATTAAAACTGAAGCCATTTACTATGAAGGAAACAATTGACGGGGACAAGGTACCAATCATGATGTCCAGTAGAGGGTTAAGAAAGTATCATTATTAAACCCCTATCAATATTAAATCCCTCCTTGCCTACGCCAATACTTATATGCATATTTACGTTATCGGAACTTACTGTATTGCTTATAAGTCGAAAATGTGAAAAAGACAGCTTTAACAGCTTTAACATTACTAGTTTAAAGAATAACATTCATTTTAGCCGAAACAGGTTTTTTTCTAAATTCATTAGAAATTTGAATACCTACATATAGATTTTTAAAATATAGTCTAAAATAGTATTCTCTTTATGAACTCACACTGACCCGTCTATAGATACGGGTTTTTTCTCCCGCTGACAAGAAAAAGATTTTTTAATCTATATAGGGCCTCTATAAAAAAAATCAAAAAATTTAAAAAATTTTAAAAAATCACAACGTTCGTGATATTTAAGCTTCTTTAGTATAACTAAAAAAAAAAAAAAAAGAACCTGAAACTGTGTGTCGCATTTTCTTCTCGCAGTTTACCTCGCCATTTCGCTTTTCGAGCCTCGCAATTTCTCGGAAAAATTTAATTACAAAATAAATTTATACATATTGTATTTTGCATTTTTTTTTTTTTTTTTTGTCGTAGGCCATTTCTTGGTCGGCTTCACTCAGCAAGGCCGGCGCTACCTATAAGGCGAACTAGGCGGTAGTCTATGGCGCTATCATAGGGGCAGGAAAAAATGTGTAATCGCAAGTATTAAAAAGTGCTTTGTAATTACAGAATTATCTGAATATATTAAATAAACTATTAAAATAGTAATATAAAATAGCGAACTATCGATTTTGCGCCCCCCCCCCCCCCAAATTAGGCCTAAATATAGTTATTCTTGTTGGTGTAAATGCGCCCTCACCTCCCTCATTAGAAAAGATCGTGGCGCTTTTTACCAGTTATTCTGCCTTTTCATTTTAATGTAGAAAATATCTGTTCTTTACTTCGACTGTATATAATTCAGAAATGAGCGATTTACATAATGTAGTGAATTTTTAGGAATGTCCATTGTGCTTATCAGGGCAAGAAGAAAAATTCGTATCTTAATAAATAGTTGTTATAGCATAAACACAGGATGAATTATTAGGCCAAGCTAGATGTTTAATTAGAGTATCTTAGTGTTAGTTAGGAGCAAGCCGATATTCTGGAAATCTACTTTAATTAGGCGTATTTGATGATATTTTTACGTTATTTGCATAGTTGATGTTTAAGAACAACTAATTGATGTTATATGTAATTTGTAACGGGAATAGTCTACGGTTTCAGATGATACGTTTATTAGAATTTTAGGAGATCGCAGTAAGTTTTTATATAGAGTTTTTTGGGGTAGGCTAGCACAAAAGCAGGGGAAATTTTCACAGGTAAGCGCTAGAATTCTTGCCGAGAGCAGGTGTCATCCGAGACGCTCGCAGGTTGGATATATAAACCGGCGAGTTAGCCTTAGAGAGGATGGAGAAACGGCGGCCCCTGTGAGTCTTTAAAGGCCGAAACTGAAATTTTTGTTTGCAGCCAAATCGCACCATACCAGGGCACCGGCGGACACGCCTGATTCAAATTAGTAACGCCACATCCTATCCATTGTCTATGACGCTGTTTAGACCCAACGTAGTCGCCATAGCGCTCACGGTAAAGAACAGGGTGCCAAATGGCATCCTGCCGGGGGGGCTCCAATGCAAAATTAAATCCCCCCTTCCACCACCATCCACCCACTCCCACCCTTCTCCATCCGAGAAACCTTATCGGGAGTATTCATCAACTTCCTAAAGTTTTATGGCCTGGGATAACTGCAATCGTCTTTTATTTGTATATACCGTGCATATAGAAAAATCGCACACTCCCGCGGCGCCACCCTTTCGAAATAAAAAAAAAAAATTTTTGCAGAACCCTTCCAATAGCGAGTTGCGAGTTAAGTCTTAACCTTCCACATAGGCAGAAAAGTCGCCCGCGAGTAAGCCTTATTTTCGCTCCAAATTCCCAGTAATTATTACATAATTAAAATATCGCATCTCTTGATATCCGCTCTCTGATCTTAGTATTAGTTATTCATTGTCACAGGCCTTGATTCTAATTATAATTTTATTAGTTTAAGTAGCCTACATACTAAATTATTACGGTTGAATAGGTCTAGATCTAGACTCTAGACTGTACATTTATTTTATTTTTAGATCTTTACATAAAAATAGGCTATTAGATCTTGATCTAGCTAGATCTACTAATTATATTCTAGATCATCAAGAATAGATTTAGAAAAATTTACTGATCTAGTAACTAGAATCTAGACAGTAACAAAATTAAAAAGAATCTAGATCTAGATTTAGTATTTAGATCAAAGATTCGAATATTCTAGATCTAGTAAAAATTAATCTAGATCTATTAAGAAATAGGGCTACGAAATTAAAAGACTGGAAGAATACACCGAAACGAACAAAAATGTAAAGAAACACATAAGGAAAGACAAACGGAGCTATTTGGAACTGCTGGCAAAAGAAGCGGAAGAAGCACTGTACCATGGTAATATTAGGGACGTGTACAATACAATTAAGAAGATATCTGGTAAGTACAGTAAGCCAGAGAGGCCAGTGAAAACCAAAGATGGAAAGACAATACCTGATGCGGAAGGACAGATGAAGAGATGGGTAGAACATTTTGAAGAACTACTGAATAAACCAACACCAGAGTGCACGCAAGACATACCACCAGCTGAAAGTGACCTCCCTATAGACTGCAACCCACCTTCAAAAGAAGAGATACATAGAGCTATAAAGCAGCTGAAAAATTGGAAGGCTCCAGGAATAGATGGTATACCGGCAGAAGCACTGACAGCAGATATAGAAACTAGCACCACACTACTATACACACTCTTCAAGAAAATCTGGGAAACGAACAAATACCAGAGGAGTGGAAGGAGGGACTACTCATAAAGCTTCCAAAGAAAGGCGATCTTAGTGCATGCTCTAACTATAGAGGGATAACACTTTTGTCCATCCCAGGCAAAGTCTTCAACAGAATATTATTAAACAGAATTAAGGAAGCCATAGATCCCCAGCTTCGAGATCAACAGGCGGGCTTTAGGAAGGAAAGGTCATGCATAGACCAAATTGCTACCCTGCGCATCATCATTGAACAGACCCAAGAGTGGAACTCATCTCTCTACATTAATTTCATAGACTATGAGAAGGCCTTTGATAGTCTGGATAGGCAGTCAATGTGGAAATTGTTGAGACACTACGGGGTGCCACAGAAAATAGTCAACATTATTATGTCTTCATATGAAGGTCTCAAATGTAGAGTAGTGCATGGCCAACAGACTACAGAGGCCTTCCCAGTACGGACCGGAGTAAGGCAGGGTTGCCTACTTTCACCATTCCTGTTCCTACTGGCCATAGACTGGGTTATGAAGATGTCAACAGAGAAAACGCGAAACGGTATACAGTGGACATTGTGGAGCCAGCTGGATGACCTGGACTTTGCTGACGACCTGGCCCTCCTTTCTCACACACAACAGCAAATGCAGGATAAAACCAACAGGGTTGCAAATTTTTCTACAAGCCTGGGTCTGAACATCCACAGAGGGAAAAGTAAAGTTCTCAAAGTCAATACATCAAACAACAACAACCCTATAACACTGGCAGAAGAAGCCCTAGAAGAAGTGGATAGATTCGCCTACCTTGGAAGTATTGTTGATAAGCAGGGTGGGACAGAAGCAGACATAAAAATAAGGACGGGTAAGGCAAGAGCAGTCTTCAACCAACTAAAAAATGTTTGGGGTTCGGGAGATTTAACCCTTAGAATAAAAATCCGGATCTTCAACACACTAGTAAAACCTGTTTTACTCTATGGAGCCGAGACATGTAGAATAACTGCTATAAATAAGAAGAAAATACAATCATTTATAAACGCATGTCTCAGAAAGATCCTGCGAATTCGCTGGCCTAAAACCATCAGAAATGATGTTCTATGGCAACGGACAAATCAACTGCCAGTGGAAGTAGAGATCCTCCAGAGAAAATGGAAATGGATTGGCCACACACTCAGGAAGCCTGTATCCAGCATAACAAGACAGGCCCTCACCTGGAATCCACAAGGCAGGAGGAAGAGAGGCAGACCAAGAAAGACCTGGAGACGTGACCTGGAAGAAGACACCAAGAAGATTGGATACACCTGGGAACAGTTGGAGAGACTAGCCCTGGACAGAGACGTCTGGAAAGCTCTTGTCAGCGGCCTATGTCCCAGTAGGGACGACAGGCAAACATGACATGACACACATTAAGAAATAGACTAGTTAATTTTGTTTAGGGCCTAGATCTAGTTACAATAATTATAATGTTTATTATTTTATTTTTGCATAAACTTGCATTCTATTTCATCCAAGGAGTAGATCTAGTCTAGATCTTGTATAAATAGTAAGACATTGTTATTGTTAAGATTAGATTTAGACTAGTTCAGGCATAAATCTCCATCAAATAGGCCTAGGCCTATATATATATATATATATATATATATATATATATATATATATATATATATATATATATATATATATATATATATATATAACTAGGCCTACATATAATTTTTTAGAAAGCCCTATATATAATATAATATATATATATATAACTAGGCCTATATATAATTTTTTATAAAGCCCTATGCTATGCCCTCTATTATTTCAGCAGATTATTTAGACCTCTTTATTAAGGCCAATTTCAGTACTTGGTAATCTTTTTAAAATATGAAATTAATACTAGACTTATAGTAAAAAAAATAGGCCTATACATAGGGCCTACAGCTTGAGTAAATTTGTTTTCCTTGTAAATCTTATTTGTTTATAGGCAAGACTAACCCAGTGTAAGGGGGATTGCTAATGTAATCAGAAAGTTGATGGCTGAGATAAAGTGGCTGAGGCTTGTGAATGGAATAGGTTGGTGGAACTTGTGTAGGGTAAGGTGGGGTAATTCCACACAGTATATACTGGATACTCTCTATTTTTAATGAGAGTAAAGTTTAATTAAAAGTTACTATTCCCTGTTTCTAAGAGGTCATTTCTTGTACTTTCTGATACTGTTAGAGAAGCGTTCACCTACATTCAAAACAAGAATTTTAATTTTATCTGCATCTATCTTCAACAACCCCTGCAATTTTTAAAAATATTTTTTTTTGTCTTATTTTTAATTGTTGTCAATTATTTATTGATTATATGAAAGCTTAATTATTTTTGTTTATAGTAACAGTTAATGATGCTAGATTCAGCCTTTAATTTAGAACAGGAAAGCATATTTTTTTCAATAGTAGGTGTGGGGCAATTCCACACACATGGTGTGGGGCAATTCCATACACTATAGTTTGGAATGTCCCATGTTGCTTTTTATACTCTTTAGAGGGTTTAGCTTTTATTTTAAACCATTTCAAATGGTTGTGGCTGATTCTGTAATTCACAACTCATGATTTAATCTTAAAAAATACTTGAATAGTACTAGATCTAGTACTATTTATTTTTTTTAAAAACTCTGCTATCAAAGTTAAGTAAAATTGCCACATACTTCTTTTATTTCTTTATCTATTATTATTTTTACTGTACCTATATTATTTATTATAATTTATGCAATATTTAGAGCTAAACATCCCCATACACACATTAGTAATTAGACTTTCTAACATTTAATTTTGTATTTATTTCAGAATGGTCCACAATTATAAACGAATAACTTCGGCCTATGACAGATGAGAGTAGAATTCAGGAGGAAGAAATTGAGACTTTCTCCTCACCCAGTGATGAAGACTGGTTGCCCCCATGCAAAATTGTTTTCAAGGGAAAAAATGTTTTTTACACATTTTTAAATACATGAATTTTAAAATTTTCATAATGTGTGCGGAATTGCCCCACTTGCCATGTTTTTGCAATAAAAGTGAAATATTTAAAATTTTTATTTTATTTTGTGAATTATTTTTATATTTGTTTGCCATCATATAAGTAATGCATGTCTAGTTTTACCCTCAATATTATATTGTGGTAGTGTTGATTTTAGATTTTTTACAAATTTTTTAGAAAAGTAGTGCATGGAATTACCCCGGGTTACCCTACAGCCCTATCTATGTTCAATGTCTCAGGTGGAAGTACATTTAGTAAGTAAGGAGGCTGAATTTATTTCTAATTTTTATATTTATTTTATATACCTTGCAATATGTTGAGCTAAATATATATTTTGTGAAATGGTCTGCTTAATTCTAATTCCATTTGCCCTTCTCTTTTCAGGTACAGTTTTCATGGAGATCCAGCTTTTATTCAAGGCTCATCTTAAAGAGAATGATGTGGCTGCTGGGACATAACTAAAATCTACATTCAACTGCTTGCAGATCTTAAGAAGCCTGGGGTTCTCGTGCAGCGCTGCAAGCACTCGGGCTGATTGGGAAGTTAATTTCTGGTCCTTTGATAGTTGATTTACAAGGACGCAAAGTGGCGATCAAATGTTTCTTAAAGTCATGGAAGCGTTGTTGACTTCTACTGAGTCTTTCTTGGTGCAACAGCTGGAGAGGTATCTGATGGGAAATCTGATTGGTGGCCAGTTAACTCATAAGTGGGAGCAAGGTGATCAGAGTGTGTCGCAATACAGTGGAAGGACTATTGAAAGGGTGCCAGCAACAAAACATAAGTCAGCTCTTGGGAGATGATTAGGATAATGCTGAGAATATGTCATCTGGCAGAATCACTGGTTGTTGACTTGCTTTGTAGGAATCTTGTTTTTCTTACTGAATAATTGCTAATCAAGAGTTACAGAGTACTACTTTCATTTGTAGTATAGAAATTAACTATTTTTTAACATTAGTGTTACTGAAAAAATGCTTGCTGTGAATTGTAAAAATTTTGAAAACTAACACTAATAATGTTTATAATTATGTTTTGTTTTCATAATGTAAAAAAATAATTACATTTTAATTACGTAACTTATTTTTCAGGGTAATTTGAATCAGCAAGATAATCCTAGAATCATTTGTTACGTGCTTCAAACTAATTTAAACTATTTTCTTTTTCAGTTTGATCACTCTTGTAACGCTTTTTAAAAATGTATTTCTTTTCCTTATATGTGCGAATTGAAATAGTATCTAAAGATTAATTACAATTGATGCTTTAGAAAATTGTTTTTAAAAACTAAAGTAATCCAAGAAATTTGTTGTCACTTATTTTTTTTTCCGGCATACACTCAAGGCATGGTGTTTATTCCTTGATAGTTAATACTATTTTTCTTCTTGAAAGGGATCGTAATGAGACGAGGCTGATTTCTTGTACTGTAGATTTGTTTCTTCACATTAATTATGATTATGTAACTGTTTTACATTACTATGTTGATTGTAGATTATACAAAGGCTAAATTTAGGTTGTCGCTATGTAATTTATTTCTTTGCTCTGATAAACATATTTTTAAATTATTGCAAACAAAATTATTTTTTTTACTTTGCCATTCTCCTAAATGTTTCTATTTTATTAGACAAAATCAAAATTCATGTGGTGATCTGGTAACTGTATTTTAATAATTTATATTTCTTTTAGCAAACATTGAAATGTCTGTATTGTCAGTATTGTAACATTGAATTGTTTACTAGTAATAAATAAATACTTGTACACACTTTGACAGCTGTTTACTTTTTATTTTATTTTATAAATTTATTACGGCCTACTGATATAGACACTGATATCAAGTACAAAGGGGTGGGGGGGGGGTGTCTGAGAAACTAACGTCAAGGCAACCAGTTGCAACTTTCATTTATCATGTAGTGTGTATGTAGGTCTACTCTACTTCATCTACCCAAGTAATATCGTTCATTACAATACGATCGTGTGCAGTAATATGTGCTTGTGCATTTCTATAATATAATAATAGTAGTAACAGTATTAAATATTAACAATTCGTTTTACAATAACTAGATCTAGTTTTATTTAAACCTACATTAATTTTTTTTTTGTACATGGAGCAATAAGTCAATATGTTATGAGGCTGACAATGGCATGTAATTACTCATTCAAATCACATCCAGTCCAGTTTTATATCTTTTTAAATATTTGTTTTGCAAAATATGATAATTTGCAGGCAGGATGTTTGATTTGTATATATATATGTATATATATATATATATATAAATATATATATATATATATATATATATATATATATATATATATATATATATATATATATATATATATATATATATATATATATATATATATATATATATATATATATATATATATATATATATATATATATATATAAAATATAAAAAAAAATATTTATAATCATTTAGTGGTTTGTCATACAAATTAGAATAATTAACTTTATTTGTCTTAACTGCTCAACAGGAATTAGGGATAATTAATGAGCGTCAAGCTGATACAGTAGAAGAACTGAAGAATTTATACACAATGTAAATATTGATAAATTTTAAGGCTTACTTTTTTTAAGGATACATGTAGTCTTTTGGGAGAAAGGAATTAGATTATTTAAATTAGGCCTAATAGTTTATTTCTCTAGCTCATGTTTCACTTACAAGAACTTAAATTTTTTTTACCTTAAAATTTTATAGATATCTATGCCATGATTCATTTCATTCAATCACTTTTTTCTTGTTTTGTTTTGATTTTTTTTTGTGCTGGTTTCATTATTTCAGATGAATTTTTAATAAAATCATTTTGTTTTGTTTCAGGAAGTGAAAAGTGATGTAAAAACAACTAATACTTCCTTCTATTGTAGTTAAACAAGAATCTGCAAATGCCAATAATTGCAATAATCTTGATATATACATTTTTAGCTTTATAATGCAATTGTTAGGTTTGATAAATAAATTATTTCTCAAAATTTGATGAAGGGTTACTTACTGTGTACAAAAGATGTTAGTGTTAGTGATTAAAAGTTGAAAAGTGTTGTACGTATAGTATTCCCAGCACCATTTGACATTAAAAAAGCTGAAGCTCTGTAAAAAAAAAAAAACTAAAAATAAAACAAACTAGGAATGCTGTTTCTCTTAGCTGAGCACATATTTGGACAAGAACTTAATTGTTTACCAGAGAATACTGGGACCCAGTTTGTACTCCAATCAAAAAGTGCCTATGGTTAATATTATTAAGTTAAAGAAAAGTATCAAACAAACAGGATAATATTAATAATAAATACCTCCACACTAGAGAAGTATGGAATTCAAATCAACTTTGATGTTGCTAATTGCTATACTGGCCATAATTGGGCTACATTGACTTTTGCAGAGGTAGGCAACTGTTTTGTTTAACTTTAGATGTCGACTAAATAAAGAAGAAAACTGACACGCCAATACCAAAATCAAGAGCTTGTAAATTTCGTGGTAGCTAAACCACGAAATGTTCTGAGTTCAATCTCCCGTGTAGATGAGGCTCTATAGTTGGGGATAGCAACCCATCTTGGGGATACAACGCTTGTTCTTGAATTTAAAAAGGATAAGAAAAGAAATCCAGAAGAAAAGCAGCTGAACGAAGAAGAAAAAGGCTGGATATATTGGGTATCAACTGTACAATTTTAACCGACACACATTTCAAGCTAAACATGAACTTCAATGACAAAGTTCAGTGAAGCCATAATGTTGATTTTTGACCGAATGAAGGACAACGATATTGTTATCTCATGCAAAGTTAAGGTTTATTGTCTTAAACACATAATCGTGGATTGATTTAGACTAAGACTTCCAAGAAGTTGGTAAAAGCTCTATCCACCCTGTTAAATAAGCCGACAACGATGGCTCTTCTTATTTCTTTTGTCAAAGACAAGAGAAATAAGTTGCTTTCAAGAACTTGCATGAGCTTCGATTACCTACAAAAGGCTACAAAGTTTGGAATCTCGGCATGTTTATCCACCCCAGAGTAATTACCCCCAGTCAATTATCCCCCGCCCTTGAGGACATCCTCCCTCACCCCCCCCCCCCACCCCCCCACCCCCCCCACGGACACAGCCAACTCTAGGCATAGGTTTTAGCCTAACCTTGACCATAACACTAACTCTGATCCTAACCCCAAATCTAGCCCTAACCCTAGCCATAATCATAACGTAAGCCCTAACGCTAACGCTAACCCTAACATTAGCCTTAACGCTAACCCTTACCCTAGCCCAAGCCCAAACCCTAACCCTAACCCTAACCCTAACCCTAACCCTGACCCTAACTCTAGCCCTAACCCTAGCCATAGCCATAGCCATAGCCATAGCCATAGCCCCAACCCTTACCCTAACCCTAACCCTAACCCTAGCTGTACTTTAAGAGCGGTAATGTCGGGGGGGAAGGGGGGGAGGGAAAAACTAATAAGCTGTAATTCCTACTATTTAATACATTTGATCAACACAATGTCGTCACATATGTGAAAGAAAATAAGCGATGATTTTATTATTTGTATCCTTAAAAAATGAAAAATAAATGCTACGCCATTAACTCAACCCTCTTTCCCCTCGTTACATATCGTCACATAAAGCCACCGCCCACAATGATGGTGACGTCAATATACAATCATAAAGTGGTCACCCATTAACGACGACTCACTCTTCAGACGACTTTGCACCCAATCCCCCATTCTCGAATTGTAATACATTTTCACAAAAAGCCGGATCTTCCTACTCCCCCCCCCCCCTCTTTAAAAACACCACACCTCAACACATAACCCGTCCGCCCTCCCCCAGAAACTGCATTTTTGTTTGATAGATTCTTTTCTATAATATGTACTGACCTCGATAAACATTGCGTTAATCAATGAATTAATACCAAAAGCAATATTTCAAAGCCCGAAACAACGGATGAAAGCAAAAATGTGTGGTCAGACTTTCTGATCACCCCTTCCATAAATTAAAAAAAAAGCCTAAATCCCCTTTAATACTAAAGGAGAGTATGGACGTTGATGGAGGATCACGAAGTTAAAAATTAAAAGTGCAAAATTTCAGGAAAACATGGTACATATTTTCCTTAGGTATAAAAAAGGTATTTATAATGTGTTTTAAATTATTAAACCAGCCTTACTGCGGTCTCAGAAGGCAGACTGATGCAATATTTTAAGAGGGTTCCATAAATACATTAGCAATCACGTATTAATTGACGCTTGACCTTGATTTCTAAATCTGAACAATTTAAACGTAAACAAGGCTTTCATCATAGTTGTTGAGGCGCAAATTCTACCGCACACAGTAGCCCATCGTATCCATAATGTATCGCACTCCGTAACGAACGTAGGCGTAATAGTGTTTATGAGGGACCCACATAGGGGCGCTGGAATACGCCCGCAGTGTAGTTTCACCCCTGTTCAGGATGCCCAATCCCGGGCGACTAACGACGACACTTTTTTCAGTAGACAAAAATTTCCCTACTGTAGGGCGCTATTTAAAACTCATAGTTACTCTGGAAGCCAGGGTCGCACCGGATCAAACAACTGCTTGGGCCCAGGGGACTCTTTAGGTGCAGGTTGTTGAAAATAAGTAGTTTCCTCACCCCTTGTGCACCTCGCCTAATGTACGGATCCAGGGTTCTCTGGGCTCCAACTTGCACAAACGGGGCGCTGCCATCCGATAATTAATTTTGGTAAATTATTGAATACCCTCTTGGGTATTTTCGACAGTTAAGCTGCACCCCTGATGTTGTCTTTTCATCGGCCCCACTAATTGTAGTCGCGCACATGAATAAATAGTAAAACTGCACTATGTGTGGCATCCGGCGCCTACATTCTTTTTAAAGAGCGACCTTCACTAGGAATACGTAATAGTGAAGTAGAACACGCTTAGACGACCGCCCGGGTGTCAGGGACGTAGTGGGGTGCTCTCGGGAGAGCTATATATAACTGCATTTGGTGACTTCCCATTTCGCCTATTGGTGTCAATTTGTGCACATAATCCATCTATTAATTCATGTGGAAAAAGTATCGTTTTCATCGTAAATTATTAGATTTTGGTATCAGCCCCTCTTTGGTCGTCGCTTGGCAAATCTGTTATCCAAATACTATGCATTCACCTGTAAATTTTGCAGTTTGTGTCATCTTCCCTCACCCTCACCCCCCCCCCCCCCCCCCACCCCAAACCAACACCCTTTGGGTGGTAATTTTTTAACGTGCACAGTCAACAGTAGATTTTTATCTGCAGTCAGTTATTAGTACAGTTAACTCTCATTAGTCATATACTGAACTCGCAAAATGAATACTTCTTCTATATATTTTGCAATTTTTCGCCATAGTGTCATCCCCGAAATTTTGCCACCTTGCGCAGTCCGCAGCCCCGCACCCAACTTGTGACGCCTCTGGTTAGGGGTACAACTTAAGTACAGTAGTGATAAGTTTAAAAGAGGTCAGAGACATGCCTATTGTATCGATTATATATATATATATATATATATATATATATATATATATATATATATATATATATATATATATATATATATATATATATATATATATATATATATATATATATATATATATATATATATATATATATATATATATATATATATATATATATATATATATATATATATATATATATATATATATATATATATATATATATATATATATATATATATATATATATATATATCGGGGGGGGGGGTTATAGCCCTCTGACACACCCTTGTACGCCACTACATAATCATGTTCTTAAGATTATATACCACGTTCTATATATATATTCTGCAATTTTATATTTGTAATAACATTACGTTTAAAATTCGATTATAAAATGGGCCTTTATATTATTTATTATTTTTATATTTTGCAATTTTACTATGTATTTCTTGCTGTATAGCCTAGATTCTATAATAATATACTAATATATTCTATATTCCACAATACTATATTATATCTTTTTGTAATCTCTGCTCTAATGTTTTCTATACTGACTAATCAATATTCTGTAATTCTAAATTGTGTATAAATGAATCATACAATCTCTAAAACTAATCATAACTTTGATCACAATTAAACTCAGCAACCCATGTTTTGCGATGTTTTCTTTTTCTTTTCTTTTCGGGCCTTAATATCTTTCTCTATTGGCTGTTGCTTTAAAATTTGCCACAGGTCTATGTTTATTTTCTCTGGCCATCTTATTTTGAGTATATGACGTAGGTATTTGTTTACGAACGCCTTTAGCCTATCAGTATGTCTTCGTAACCCTCCAGGTCTCCGAGCCATAGAGTAGCACTGCCTTAACATTTGTGTTAAAAATCTCAATTTTGCTCCGGAGTGACAGGGCCGTGGACCTCCACATCGGGCGCAGCGAGTTGAAGGCACATCTAGCCTTGTTGATACGGCATTTTATGTCCTCGTCTGCTCCCCCGTCCTTATTGATCACGCTTCCCAGATATGTGAATGTGTTTCTCGTAAATCTTCTCCATTTAGCTGTATCGGCAGGTCCTGGCTGTTATTGATTCTGATGACCTCTGTTTTGTTTTTATTGATTTTTAGTCCAATTTTGGAGGCTTCTTCAGACAGCTGATTTAGTTTGGCTTGCGTGTGTTGATGCTTAGGAGATAGTAGGCAGATGTCATCGGCAAAATCAAGATCCTCCAACCTTTTTGTGAAACTCCACTGGATTCCTGTGTCGTTTTTTGTCTTTTTTTTTTCTTCTCCCCAATATGTCAGTGCATGTTGACTTCCATAGTTCCTGTATTCCTTGCCATTTTTGCTCTACTGTTTCCTCTACTGTATCCTCTGCCAGGCTGGAGAGTCCTTCATACCTATTTTTTACTGCGCAGTTAAAGTCTTCCTTTATTTTTGGACACTTAAGAAATGTTGTATTGAATGGTGCGGTTTATTAGCTCGATCCCTGTAGGATTTTAGTTTTAATTTTAATATCGCAACCACGAGTTGGTGGTCTGAGGCTGCATCTGCACCTCGTTTCGTCCTAATCCATTAAACTTCTTATCCACTTTCTGGAAACTGTGATGTGATCAATTTGGTTTTTTGTTTTGCCATCTGGTGACGTCCAGGAGGTCTTATGTATATCTTTATGAGAGAAAATTGTCCCCCCTATAATTAGATCATTAAATGCGCAGAAATCAGCAAAGAGTTCCCCGTTTTCATTTATTATGCCTATTTCATTTTTCCCCATTGTGAGCTCCCGTTCTTTATTTTCTGTTCCAACTTTGGCATTCATGTCTCCCATTACTATCTTTATATATCTTTTTGGTGATTTGTCGATTTGAGCCTCTTCATCTGTTGCAGCATTTGTGGGTGCATAGCACTGGATTAAAGTTGTTTTCCTTCCCTTGGCATTGAAACGAGCTGCTATGAGTCGTGGTGAGACTGGCTCCCATGCAATCAAAGCATTTGTTGCTTCTGGAGACATCATTATGGCTACACCTTGCGTGTGTTTATGATCTTCGTCCTCGTGACCTGAGTAGACGACAGTCTCTCCCGAGACCAACCTAGTTTGGCCACTGCCGTTCCATCGTGTCTCACTTAGTCCTAGGACCTTTAATTTATACCTCCTCATTTCTTTGGCGACCTGGGCTGATCTGCTGCTTTCATATAGGGTTCTGATGTCCCAGGTCCCTAATCTGGTTTTGTTTTTGGGCGTTAGGAGATTTGTCAGCAAACTAGCTTTCGTTAGGCTTTCACTAGTAGACATCATGGGCTCTTCTAGAGAGGATCCCCCTTGACCAAGTCGGTGTTGGATTTGTGTACTTGCAGTTTCTGTAGCGGTATGTTTTTTTACGAGATAAGGTTGCTAGCCTTATGTTTCAACCCCCAACCTGGAGGACCAGGGTCTGATCCCTACCCGCGCAGACCTTCCCAGCTTGGTTGAACCTACCAGGAGTTTACACTCCCGCTGGTATAGCTCTGGGGGTGGTCAGGATACAGAAGCTGCCAAGCCACGACAAGGCTCTAACACCGGATGGCAGTTAATTCCTATAATTAGGTCTAATTAGGCTATTAAATAAATAATAGATCTGACAGTATTGGACCTTAGAGGACATAGAGAGCTGAATACTTAACTAAACATCATTTTAAAAAATTATGGTAAGCTAAGTGAGTTTAACTATTTTATTTATATATCTAGATAGGCCTAGGCTATAATATACTCTATAGTGATAGCCGCAGAGTAGCGTATAGCATAAAAAATTAAAATTAAATCTATAAGCAACATTAAGCCTCTGCCCTGATGCGTAATTAAAAACTAAAGCCTAATAAGCCTTTCCTAATAATTTAAAATTAGGCATTTGGCCTAATTTAAATAATTTAGCCTATATAATATATGAATAGTCTAAAACTACTTGTAAGACCTAATAGATTAATAACTAAGAGAGTGCGGCCTCTATCCGATATTATATAATATATGCTCAATCAATATCATAATAACTTACACTGATTACATTAATTTACATAAGGCCATAACATCGTAACTAATGGCTCATACTATTTCTACTAATAAAATAGGCTTGATCTAGTTTTAACTTAGGCCAAATTAAATTAGTAATTATAATTAAGTAGGCCATTTTATAACTATAATATTTTTAGTAGATGGCTGAGCCTTAAATTTAAATACTAAAATAGATTTAGCCTACTAGGCCTATTGTAGATCTAATTAATAATTTATTTTTCATTTAGAATTTCAAATCTCCTATTTATTATAATTGAGTCCCAATACAAATATGTCATAGGCCTAAATAAATTATTTTTATTTTATTGAGCCCTTAATGCAGGGGTCTCCAAACTACGGCCCGCGGGCTGAATGCGGCCCGCGAGGTCCTCTCATCCGGCCCGCGGAGATCTTTTTGTCCACGGACAAAAATGTTTGTTAGAGGTGGCTGAGGAACTTTGCCCAGAAATTTCAAAACAATTACAAAATGTAGCTTTTGGTACAACTACCGTTGCCCACCGTGTTGCAGATATTGGTGAAAACATGTTGACTCAAGTTTCGCAATTTTTCAATTGTAATAGATGAGTCGCTGGACAGATGTTCCACCTCTCAACTGCTTGTGTTTATTAGAAGTGTGGATGAAGACATGAACATAACACAAAAGCTGGCTTCCCTACATAACATGTATAGCACTGTTACCGGAGATGATATATTCAATGAGTTGAAAAAAAACATTTGCTGATTATAACTTCATATAGGTCTTCAAGGCGTAAGCAACAGCTGCCCCCCCCCCCCCCCCCCGCTCATGATCAAAGACCTCCAGCTGCAGTTTCAGTGGGGATTTTCGGATTTGGATTCAAAGGGAGAACTGAGACGGTTTCAAAACCCATTTGAAGAAAATGTAGCCAGTTGCCCAGATGAACTGCAGCTGGAGGTCATTGAATTGCAAGCAAATGACCTCTTTAGAGACTAGTTCAAAGAAGGACGGGTGGGTTTTTTTAAAAACGTTTTTGACCAAGAAGGCTTTTCTAAAACTTGCATCAAAGTATCAAATTTTGCAACAACATATCATACCTGGTTTAACAAACATTTTCAAAAATGAAATACGCGAAGAACGATTTGAGAACAAATCGGACCTGGAGTGTGTTGTTGGCCCCCGACAGTGTTTCTTTCAGACTTTTTTCTCCGGGGGTGGGGGTTGACGACGACACTTGAAATTTGTATATATTTATATATAATTTATATTTGGGGGGGGGGGGGGCAGACATTTTCGGGGGCTGAGGGGCTCTACAACCCTGAAGAGATGCCTGGAAAAAAACTGGCCCCCGGACTGATTTTTGATAGTTAATGCGGCCCTCGGGCTGAAAAGTTTGGAGACCCCTGCCTTAATGTATAAGATGTGATCTGTTTTTTTTAATAAAAATAAGTCGATACAATACACGAATGACATTCTTATTCATTGCTCATGATTCTCTGACTGAACTAGCGATTTCTTATCTAATATCTAGTACTACTTTAGGTCTATTTAATTATTTATATTAGTAGGCTGAACAAAATAATGTATTACTATATTGGCCTATATTATAGGCCTGTTATTCTATAATTATTTTGTTTTCTTTCAATACATAGTAGATCCAGTGGTATGTCAACATTCTAGTGCCTAGACATACGAGATTTTTTAAATACGAGCAGGTGAGCGAGTAACATTTCGCTTTGAGTTACAAGCAAAATTTGAGATACCATATTCTGTGGCTTTCACAGTTCAAGGAAAAGAAATACCCAAAAAAAATGCAAATGATTATTCATGGCAGTTATTTAATTTTAATAATACGCGTCTTACTCATATTTGCAACATTATGAAAGGGACAAAGAAATAAACTTCCTAAACAAGTTTTATTTTAAGCTACCAGCACATGAAAGTGACTTAAATAAAGCATGGCGAAAAAGAAAAGAAAATCTGTCACGAAATTTATGTCTTTTAAGCTAACGTAATAATTTTATTTAGGCTAGTATTTTAGTGAAACCACCAAAGGGTTTTATTCTCATCGACACAATCGGAGAGAGGCTGAACGATTCTTTGTCTTATGGTAAGAATTATGGTTATATATAGAGTACGATTTACAATCAGGATTCTATCTTGTTGGAATGGTGGATGGGTGCGGTAATTGACAGGGGGGTAATTGCTCCGGGGGGTTGTGGTAAATATGGGGTAAATATCCGGGGGGGGGGGGAATGTCCGGGGGGGTGGGAATGTCATGTAGCCGTTCAGTATATGCTTTGGTTTGTGTTAGGATTGTTACATATAAGTATTCGCATAGATTTAGAGTAGCGACCCTTTTGTTTACAGGTAATCATTACCCTTCAAACTATAGTCTATTTTAGTTATATTGAGATTAAAGAATGTAAATAAATAGTACACATAATTCTGTAGAATAGGAACGATTGGGAGGGAAGTGACATATAGCGCAGGAAATTTAGAGGTTAGGTAGGGTATAAATGTTGGGGTTAGGAATGTTTGGCGGTCCATTCTCTAATAGGCAGTCTAGGTCTCGTTCGTACTTTCAAACATTAAAGAAGTTAATTATATTTATTGTCGCCCCTGTCCTCTCATCACAACAGTTGGGTGGCGTTTACCTTGTAATGTAAAAATAAATAGGATATAATTGAGTTAGTTCTAAGTGAGCTTTCATACAAGCCCAACGCACTAGTTAAGGCTGTCGCAAAAGATGTAACATATGTCAATGATGTCAATGAATTTTCATTAAAAGAAAAAGATGTCTAGTGCAGTTTACGAAACTAACGACCGTCGCCGATACTTTTTCTATAAGCGGAAATTTCTGTGTGCTTTTTACTCTTTGCGCTTTTTTGTGTTTGCGCTTTTTGTTTGTGGCTTTTTTCCGTTGCGCTTCTTAATGGGAACCATACATATAATCTATATATATAAAAAGCAATGTATGTCTGTGTGTCTGTGTGTCCTTTATGCATTACTACACCTCTCATCACATCGCCGTGACACTTTGGGAAGTTGTTGAGAATATTCCTGGGGAGGTTTCTGCGGAAAAAAATTTTTCAAATTCGCAGGGGTGGCGCCCCGGCAGGGCGCGATTTGTTTTTCTCTATATACGGTATATAAAAATAAAAAGTTGATTTTGGTTTGACATCGTTCATCTGCTGGCCATGAGACTTTGGGGAGTTCATAATAACACTCTAAGGAAGGGTTCTGTAAAAAAATAATTTTTAATTTTGCAAGGGCGGCGCCACGGGAGGGTGCGATTTTTCTCACTATACGGGATATAAAAATAAAAGTTGATTTTGGTGTGACACCGTTATCCGATAGCCATGAGACTTTGGGGGAGTTGATTGGGACACTCCAGGGAAGGTTTCTGTAAAAAAATCTTTTTTTTTTTTAATTTCGCAAGGGCGGCGCTACGGAATGGTGGGATTTTTCTCAATATACGGTATATAAAAATAAAAGTCGATTTTGGTTTTACACCATTTATCTGATCGCCATCAAACTTTGGGGAGTTGATTAGAACAATTCAGGGAAGGGTTCTGTAAAACAAATAATCATTTTTTAATTTCGCAAGGGCGGCGCCACGGGAGGCTGCGATTTTTCTCTATATACGGTTTATAAAAATAAAAGTCTATTTCGGTTTCACACCGTTCATCCGTGTACCATGAAACTTTGGGGAGATGATTAGATCACTCAATGGTAGGGTTCTGCAAAAAAATATTTTTTTAATATTGCAATGGCGGCGCCCCCCGGGGGGGGGGGGGGGAGCGATTTTTTTTCTCTATACACGGTATATAAAAAACACAACAGCAGTAAAACTACAACAGGCTTCTAAAAATAACTTTGTAACGCGAGGAAATCCTTCTGTACAGTTTCGTCAACTTGCGAAAGATGAAAAAATAACTTTTTGAATATGAGGAGCCTACTGTAGAGTTTCGTCTCTTTGCGAATGATGCAATAAGCATCTCTTATTAGACGATCCAGTCAGAAATTGAGATCGAGCATCTAATAATAGACCATTAGTAAAGCTAGCATATTGCATCAGTCACACTGATGTTTAAAACACGTCAAATAATTTTTTTACGTGTGTAAAAAAAATCCTGTTCATTTGTTTCACTTTAGCGAATGACGAAATCTGCATCATTATTAACAGGAGGCTATTTGGCACGATGGCGCCTGTTAGTTTTAGGGAGCCAGGGGTCGTACGCCGCGCCTATGCGGTAGTGTAATCGGGAGGTGGAGGCCCTGAGAGCGCCCCTCTATGTCTCTGACACATGGGCGGTCACCGAAGTGTGTTCTACCATATTATTTCGGTGAGTGATTAATGTACACTCAATGTTTTCATGCGGTAAAGTAGGTAAACCCGTGTCCCGATATTTATGATCCAAGCGGAGGCTTTGTTTACATTTAAATAACTCATTTTTAGAAAAGACGTCACGCGTTTAAAAACAAATGATTGGTAATGCATTGGTGATATCTTTCTAATATATTTCGTCAGACTTTCTTCTATCCCCGCGGCAACGCGTGGGGGTCGGGTACGCTAGTATGTATATATAATATATATTTACATATTAGTAAACTGTCTCACCAAATATTAAATTAAACCACCTAACTAATTTCATATTATATTTACATATTACACATATAATATGGGTCCGGGAAAAAAAAAGTTGCGGGGTCGGGGTGGGGGGGGGGGGCGCTTTAATAAGTTTTGCCTAGGGCGCCAAATAACCTGGCGGCGGCATTGCCCCTCAGTAATCTATATTGTGTGTTGTATACGTTTTGCATAAAAACAGCCTTTGTACTGTGTCGGCCTCGTTAATATAACCCGGTCAAATCGCCCACCGACAAAACAACCCAGTCAAAATGGCCCCGACTATTGGCTCCAGTCAAATGTGCTCCCGTCATATTGACTCCCGACAAATAGGCTCAGGACATATTGGCTCTCGACAAAGCGGCTCCCGATATATTTTGTTAACAGAAACCTTCCCGGCATATTCTCATCAAATCCTTAAAGTTTTATAGCACTCGGATAAAAGGTGTCGAACCGCATTTGACTTTCATTTTTTTAATATACAGTATATAGAGCAGAGTCGCACTCTCCCGGGGCGCCACCCGTACGAAATTTTTTTTGTTTGTTGCAAAACCCTTCCCTGCAGTTTTCTTATCAACTCCCCAAAGTTTCATGGCGATCGTGTGAAAAGTGTTACTGCAATTCACTTTTATAATTTTTATATACCGCATGTAGAGGAAAATCGCACCCTCCCGATACGCCGCACTTGCGAAATTAAAAAATATTTTTTTGCAGAACCCTTCCCTGGAGTGTTCTGATCAACTCCCCGAAGTTTGATGGCAATCGGGTGAACGGTGTGAAACTGCAATCGACTTTTATTTTTATATACCGTATATTGAGAAAAAACAAATCGCGCCCTGCGAATTTGAAAAAAAAATTCCCGCAGAAACCTCCCCAAAGTTTCATGGCGATCGGATGAAAGGTGTAGTAACGCAAAAAAGACAGACAGACAAACAAACAAACAAACAAACACACACATTGCTTTATATATTACTAGCGTACCCGTCCCCCGCACGTTGCCGCGGGGATAGAAGAAAGTTTGACGACATATATTAGAAGGATTTTACCAACGCGTTGCCAATCATATGTTCTTAGACGCGTGACCGTCTTTTCTAAAAGTGAGTTATTTAAATGTAAACAATGCCTGCGCTTGGATCATAAATATCGGGACACGGGTTTACCTACACTACCGCATGAAAACATTGGGTGTACATTAATCACTCACCGAAATAATATGGTAGAACACACTTCGGTGACCGCCTATGTGTCAGAGACGTAGAGGGGCGCTCTAATGGCCCCCACCCCCCGATTACACTAACGCAAAGGCGCGGCGTACGACCCCTGGCCCCTTAAAACTAACAGGCACCATCGTGCCAAATAGTATCCTGTTAATTAATAATGATGCAGATTTCGTCATTCACTAAAGTGACACTAATGAACAGGTTTTTTTCTTTAACACTTAAAAAAATTATTTGACGTGTTTTAAACATCAGTGTGACTGATGCAATATGCTAGCGTTACTAATGGTCTACTATTAGATGCTCGATCTCAATTTCTGACTGGATCGTCTAATAATAGATGCTTATTGCATCATTCGCAAAGTGACGAAACTCTACAGTAGGCTCCTCATATTCAAAAAGTTATTTTTTCATCTTTCGCAAGGTGACGAAACTGTACAGAAGGATTTCCTCGCGTTACAAAGTTATTTTTAGAAGCATGTTGAAGTTTTACCGCTGAATATAGTAGTACCCCTTACTCGCTATGCAGGACGCTCGATTAACGGATGCCAAGTGCCAACATACTCGCTCTAAAACTTTAGGCGCCAAACCGTGTATTGACGAAAATTGTACCCAACATGGCGCCGCCCATAAGAAACTTTAGTTTTCTTTTTCGCAGAAATATTCTCGAAAGTATTCTCATCTACTCCTTAAAGTTTTATGGCACTCGGATGAACCGCATCAGAGATTTATTTTGTATATACCGTGTATAGAAAAAAAATCGCTCCCCCCGGGGGCTCCGCCCTTGCAATATTAATAAACATTTTTTTGCAGAACCCTACCATTGAGTGATCTAATCATCTCCCCAAAGTTTCATGGTACACGGATGAACGGTGTGAAACCGAAATAGACTTTTATTTTTATAAACCATATATAGAGAAAAATCGCAGCCTCCCGTGAGGCCGCCCTTGCAAAATTAAAAAAAAAAGGATTTTTTTTTACAGAACCCTTCCCTGAATTGGTCTAATCAATTCCCCCAACGTCTCATGGCTATCGGATAACGGTGTCACACCAAAATCGACGTATTTTTATAAACCGTATACAGAGAAAAATCGCACCCTCCCGTGGCGCCGCCCTTGCGAAATTAAAAATGATTTTTTTACAGAACCCTTCCCTAGAGTTTTATAATGAACTCCCCAAAGTTTCATGCCTATCGGATAAACTGTGTCACTGCAATTCACTTTTATTATTTTTATACACCGTTAATAGAAAAAAAATCGGACCCTCCCGTGGCGCCGCCCTTGCGAAATTAAAAATTATTTTTTCACAGAACCCTTCCCTATAGTGGTATAATGAATTCCCCAAAGTCTCATGGCTATCGGATGAACGATGCCAAACCAAAATCGACTTTTATTTTTATATACCGTATATAGAAAAAAACAAATCGCGCCGTGTCGGTGCGCCACCCCTGCGAATTTTAAATATTTTTTTTTTCGCAGAAACCTAACCAGGTATATTGTCAACAACTTCCTAAAGTTTCATGGCGATCTTGTGAACGGTGTCACGGCAATTCAGTTTTATTATTTTTATATACCGTATATAGAGAAAAATCGCACCCTCTCGTGGCGCCGCCCTTGCGAAATTAAAAATGATTTTTGTACAGAACCCTTCCCTAGAGTGTTTTAATCAACTCCCCAAAGTTTCATGCCTATCGGATAAAACGGGGTGAAATCAAAATAGACTTTTATTTTTATATATCGTATATAGAGAAAAAACATATCGCGCCCTACCGGGGCGCCACCCCTGCGAATTTGAATTTTTTTTCGCAGAAACCTCCCCAGGAATACTCTCAACAACTTCCCGAAGTTTCATGGCGATGTGATAAGAGGAGTTGTAATGCATAAAAGACACACAGACACACACATACATTGCTTTATATATATATATATATATATATATATATATATATATATATATATATATATATATATATATATATATATATATATATATATATAAAGCAATGTATGTTTGTGTCTGTGTGTCTTTTATGCATTACCACACCTCTTATCACATCGCCATGAAACTTCGGGAAGTTTGATGGATGGATGGATGGATGGATGGATGGATGGATGGATGGATGGATGGATGGATGGATGGATGGATGGATGGATGGATGGATGGATGGATGGATGGATGGATGGATGGATGGATGGATGGATGGATGGATGGATGGATGGATGGATGGATGGATGGATGGATGGATGGATGGATGGATGGATGGATGGATGGATGGATGGATGGATGGATGGATGGATGGATGGATGGATGGATGGATGGATGGATGGATGGATGGATGGATGGATGGATGGATGGATGGATGGATGGATGGATGGATGGATGGATGGATGGATGGATGGATGGATGGATGGATGGATGGATGGATGGATGGATGGATGGATGGATGGATGGATGGATGGATGGATGGATGGATGGATGGATGGATGGATGGATGGATGGATGGATGGATGGATGGATGGATGGATGGATGGATGGATGGATCTAGATACTCATAGATAGATAAGGGGCCTACTAGATTTATTCTTATACAACCTACGCACACGCAATATAGCCTACAGTACAGGCTAATTAAATTTAATTAATCTAAGTTGATTTGCACTTTCTGAATATTTAAATTTAATACATAACAATATTAACAAAATCCACGCAAATACACATTTGTGATTTTTTTCCCTGTGAGTTTTTGCTGGTTTTTTCCTGTTTTATTTTTCCTGTGACTTTTCCCCCTACAATTCTAGAATCTAGAGAGAATCTAGATCTATCAACTATCAACCCATAATTTCTTCTCGCTCATTATCTCGCTTTTCGTATTTTACTTTTACCGTACCTCTCTATAAATAAAGGTATGAAAATGAAATAGGAAATACATTCTATGTTCTATCTATTCCTAGATATCTAGATCTAGATCTAATAATAATAATATCTAGATATTAGTAGATAGATCTATAGGACGAGGATTATCTAAATCTAGATCTAGATTCTAAGTCTAGACAATCTTTTTCAAAATGGCAGCTTGTTGTGCTCTTAAGTCATTTTTTTCCTCTCATATTCATAAAGTTAAAGTAGATCTATCACCAAATTTTAGGACGTGGTCGTGTATGAAAAAAAGAAATTTCACAGAGAGTATACACAATATTATCATTGATAAAAAGATAGAGCAACATGTCAGTGTAAAGGTAATTAATCTAATTAGGCCTAATCATTAGTTTAGTGGTAATGATTTTAATCAGAAAATGTTATACATTAGGGTAGGCCTAGTATAAATATTAAATAAGTAGGGCCTATACTACTCTTAACTCTTAATTACTTAGTGTTGTGTTATGTTAGGTAAAACTCCATTTTATTTAGCGTATTTTATTCTCCGTTGCTTGTTTACCTCCAGTTGAGCGTATTTTATTATAATAACCAAAACATTAGGAAAACACGAATTTAATATTGGCCAAGGCTATTCCCAGCCGGTTGGGAATAGCCGTATTGGGGCTATTCCCAGCCGACTGTGAATAGCCCCAATACGGCTATTCACAGTCGGCTGTCATTTCATGCTAAATACGACTGTGAATAATATCTTAAAATAATTAAAGCAATTATTGTGACTGGGGAATGAGGTATAAATTAAGAGAGCAGTGCTATTTTTATTTTGTTATAAAAAAGTTATTACAATTAAAGTTTAGTTTAGCTTTTAGGCAGAGGCGTAGCGACCATTCCCGGCGCCCGGGGACAAACTTTTCGATTTGCACCCCACCCCCTCGAGATTTCAATTTGCACCCCCCTCAACCTTTCAATTTATTTTTCCAACCCATTTTGGCGCCCCCTAAGCTCGGCGCCCGGGGACATATGGCCCCCGCCCCTCGCTACGCTACTGCTTTTAGGCTCATATCAGGCATATCTGCTACAGGCTACGTAGGTCATAGATGATCAATTATGCACTCTAAATCTATTCACTAGAATAATAGATCTAGTAATTTTTATATAAATAATACTAATTAAGCATCAGTTTGGTAAAGTTTAGTTGGTTGTTCACATTGCTAATCACTTATCAATTATCATTAAAAATTCACATTATCACATAGAATAAATATCAGGTGAAATAGGATGTCCTTTTTCATCAGCTATAATTCACAGTTTCCATCACACTTTCGTATTTTTTCTCTTTTTTTTTTTTTTTTCTGATATGCCAACAATTACGTCACAAAAAAAAATTAACAAAAGTAACCCTTCAATGAGTAACTTAAGTAACTGAAAAAATATTTTAATATGAAGTGAGAGGCATAAGAGTCATAGCAATAGGGCATCTGATGGATTTGAACCCAAACTTTCTGGCACGGCAGCCACTCCCAATGACCGCTCGACCACACATCTTCATACTTAGTTAGGTATTTTTAACATTAAATCTATCAAAAACGGTAAAATATTTTTTTTCAGTTTTGGCAAAACTGTCTAATTAAAAAAACACAGATACAAATACAAAAATATCATACAGAATAATTAACAGTGTATCAGTTTCACCATGCGACAAATGCCTTTAAAAAAATACAATACAAATAAACAAGTCGTGTTTTTTAAATATTCCTTTTTATTCATTTGTGAAAACAACAATACAATACAAATAAATAAATTGTGTTTTCCTAATGTTTTGGTGTGTTTCGGTTATTATAATAAAATACGCTCAACTGGAGATAAACGACAAGCGAAGAATAAAATACGCTAAAATGGAGTTTTACCGTTATGTTAATCTAGACTAGTATCAGCCATCAGCCTAGCTAGATCTCTAGAGAATCTAGACTAGATATTCTACTCTTAGTCATAGATTATTAACCTAGAATCCTAGATCTAGTCTAGATTCAGATGCTAGTTCTAGATTCTAGTAGATCTAGTCTTCAGCTGATTTTACGGTCCTAAAACAAAAAGATATTCATAAAATAAATAAAAGTTATGGATAGGCGGATACTATAGACTCAGAGTATAGAGATCTAGAATTAGGCCTAAACAATAATATTGGCTGATTCTAGCCGGAAAAAAGATTACCTGGTTTTTCTTGTCATCTACATGTTCAGGGTTAAGGCCTATATGTTGTCTTGATGGCACATGGGATGGATTAACTTGATAAATACTTAGGTTACATTGACTACTCAGAAAAAGATTTTTCCCCCAAGTGCTATCTGGCCGGCAAAAGATGCAAAAATAATGAACACAATAACGTAAATATCTGCACAATGGGCTCAAATTAAATAGGGGCCTACTATTATTAATAGCTGCACAATGGACTCAATTTATTCTATTCTAGCTGCACAACAATTGAATCACTATAGGGTGTTGGGAAATTGCGAGACGCGAAAAGCAAAATGGCGAGGCGGGAAAATGCGAGACATACCTGCGGAATCAAGGGTAAATAGAGAGACACCTTTTACGAAAAAAAAAAGTTTTTTTCATGCTTTTTTCATCTTTATTTATTTAAATTATTTTTTTTGTTTTAAAATAATCAAGCATGTAGCCATACCCTTTAACACGAGTGTTGTATGTTGTTATTTTTTTAATCTAGATTTCATCATATATATATATAGATAGATTCTAAGAAGATAGATCTAGATATAGATCTATCTATTAAAAAATCCTAACATTGTTGCTGTGCTACTGTCATCGCGCGCTCACGTAAGCCAGAGGAAAATCCCGTCTCAGTCAGCATTAATTTTAAAAATCTAGCCCGCTCATGTTTATACAAACTTGAGCTGTGTCATTGTGAACTGGTATAATCTTGTCAGCAGGAGAGATATTCTGCAACATGTATTCATGGATTGTTGTACTTGCAAAAAGTGTAAAAGTATAAACAGTTCTAAAAAGTGTAATTTATTTTTTATTAAGTAATTTTAATTACAAACAAAATTCACAAACAAAATTTTCTGAAATAGTCCTAGCACTACTCAAACACACCTTGTGACACCATCTTTCACACATAGTACATCTAATCCAGTTCACTAGACTCCCATTTATACATTTTTCTTTGGCTACTTCTTCCAATCCACACTCACAACATGTCACAGGTGACCTCCCCGTTCATCCTACACACAACACTGGCGGCGACTATAATACAAAATTTCTATGCAATAATACAAAATATTTTTGCGGTGGCAGCGGATTGGGGCACGGTGATCTTCAAAGACGGTAAATCAGGCGGCTTCGGCGTTCCACACAAAAGAAAGAAGATGATCTATCGTCGGCGGTATTTCGGGCGGTTTCGAACAAGGTGGTATTCTAAGTCGACACAAAAGGTGGGGGAAGTTCACAAATCATCAGTATGTCTAGCGACGGAAAAATCGGAAGTTTTAACAATGTAAACGAAACGTTTTTGAAGCCTGCACAAAAAACCACTGTAAATCGGGTGCGGTAAATTTTTCGCAGAAATCTTCGCATTTTAACACCATCCAGCGTAAGTATCGGGTTGTGGTAATATGCAAGACAAAAAGTCACATGACCGACCGTTTTCGCACCCTTCTCGCATTTTCGCATCTCGCAATTTCCCAACACCCATCATTATAGCTGCACAATGGGATCAATTACTCATTTAGCTTTATTCATCTGACAAAACTATATGTACCATGTGGTCGAGCAGTTGCGCTTAGGGCGGATCGTCAGAGGTTGAGGGTTTATAGTATGTAGTATAGCTAGCAAAGAAATCTAGTTAAGTAGGCCTACAAAATATTTTTAAAATTATATTTTAATAGCCTATTTAATTCTAGTATTTAAGTATTAAGTAATTATTTTAGCAGTTTAGCAGCCATCTAGTTTAGTTTTTTTTTTTTTGGTAAAATTGTAATGAGAGATTCAGGGGAAACCACTCTAATTAACAGATGGCTGTTTATATAGCAAATCTTGCTCTCAAACACTGCTGTTTAAAGTTTATTTCTGGCCTATATTTAATATACCATTACTATTATTTAGGCCCACTATTGATTAGTACTATTGTAATCTAACTGTAAGTGTAATGTGAAAGAAAGATATCTAGATCTTTCTAGAATTTCTAGATCTAGTTTTTTTCTAGAATTTCTAGATCTTGATTTTTCTAGAATTTTTAGATCAGTAACCAGAAATAAAGTTTAAACAGCACAGCAGCGTTTAAGAGCAAGATTTGCTATTAAATTGATTTAAATTACTATTACTTGGCCTGATAGTAGTAGTAGATCTATATTTAGGCTTATAGATTCTATTACTGAAAAGTTTTATTACTTAATCCTCGTCACTCCCTGTGGATTATAGGGCAGCAACAAATCTTTGCCATTCCAGTCTATCTTGGGCGAACCACTTCAATTCATGCCAGTAGCCTACACTTCTTCTTCCATATCTATCCTCCATGTTCCCAGTGGTCTTCCTCTCTTTCATTTTAGCACTATGTTCGGGAGTCTTCTTCTGGTCATGCGAAGGACATGACTCAGCCATCGCCATCTCCTCATTCGTTCTTCTGAGACTATGTTGTTTAAGCCTGTCCTTCGCGGTATTTTCTTGTTCTGGATTTTGTCGTCCCACTTTATCCTGAGAATATGTTGGAGGGATCTTCTTTCAAAGCCTCTAAGGCGGCTCTCTACTGTCTTGTTTAGATTCCATGACTTTGCAGCATAGAGGAGTACAGAACGTACATTGTAAATCCTTATATGACACAGCCCTGTTTGACTCCAGTTTTTACCTTGAACCATTCACTTTGCTGATTTTCATGTCACACGCAATGGAGTACATGTTTGTTCTTGAGAATGTTTGTGACTTTTCCTGGAAAGCAATATAAATCTAGTATCTTCCATAGTGATGGATGGTGGATGCTATCAAATGCCTTCTCAAAATCTCTGTAGTTGATGCAGAAAGACGGGTTCCATTCCAGTGACTGTTTTACTATGGTGCTCAACACAAATACTTGGTCATTACATGACCTGTTGGCCCTGAAGCCAGCTTGCTCTTCACGAAGGATTGCATAGATTCCTTTCCACATTCTTTGTAATAAGACAAAAGGTTAATGCCTCTCCAGTTCTCTCAAACATTTAGGTCGCCTTTTTTTGGGTAATTTGATGATGATTCCCCGTTTCCACGAGTCTGGCACTTTTTCTTCATTCCATATTTTATTGAACATCCCTGATAAAGTTTGTGCACCTATTTCTGGGTCTGCTTTTAGCATCTCCAGTGTGATTCTGTCCTCTCCTGGGCCTTCTTGCTTCTTTTTTTTAATAGCATAGGAAGAAACAAAGAAAGGAATAGATCTCAAATGATACTTGGAATCTCATTGAAAAGAGAAGAGAAGCCAATTTAAAAACAATATCTGGAACCATAGAAAGCATGGCACAGAATGATGAAGAATATAGGAAAGGTTTAGGCCTAATTAAATTGTTAAAAAACATATAGATCTAGAATCTAGGGCTTAGATAGAGATTTTCATATCATTTAAAACATAAATCCTGGTATAAAATTGCTATACAGTAGGCCTAAATAATTAGCCCTAGGCCTACAAAAAAGTTAATTAACATATGTACATTTAGTTACTATCTAACATTCTGATATACCCATTATGATATTGATCAGTCAAGTTTTTCTCTGAGAATGATATAACTTACAGCATGGTAAAACCGAAAATATATAATAATCTGATCTGAAAAATATTTTGACTGAATACATTTTTTTCACAAAACAGAACACAATTAGGGGGAGTCCTGTTAGTAAAATAGAAATTTAATGAAAATAAATTATTGTTCATTTATTGATGTCCACAAAACTATTTAACCTTACTTAAATAAATTTTTTTAGGGCTGGGTTAAAAACCTGCAGCACCATAAAGGTGTTACATTTCTCCAAATAAACGACGGGTCTGGGCCAAATCATCTTCAAGTAGTTATTCCGCAGAAACTTGCAAAAGATGCTGCATTAACATTTGGCAGCTGTGTTAAAGTTGATGGGGTATTAAAAGAGAGTGAAGGAAGACATCAAGAAATAGAACTACTTACCAGTTCTTGTGTTGTTGTTGGCCCATGTGATGTTTTTGTAAGTATGTATGATAAGTCACTTTCATTTCTTCTTGCAACTAAACATTTTTTAATTTCCTATTTATAGTAAATTATAAATACACTCAGTGTTTCTTCCAGATTTTTTTTCTGCGGGTGTGCACTTTTTTTTGGGGGGGGGGGGGGGGGGGGGGGGAACGGACAACATTTTCCAGGGGGGGAGGGGAGGATGAGGACACTGGTAAAAGTATGTTTTCTATATAAATTCCATTTTGTTGGGGGGGGGGGGAGGCCTGGAAGAAACTCTGAATACACTTTTATGCTTCACTAGCATACCTGCTATGCATTGCTTGAATTTTAATCTCTGAGGAAATAAGATTCAAACTGACATATTTTGAAAGGATTGCATCAACGTCTTACCAATTATGTATTTTTAGACTTGTAACCCTGTTTGCTGGCTCAATATTTTCTTGGATCTTGGGAGCCTCTGGTTACATTATTTATACTTGCCGTCCTGTCCAGGCCCTGCACTGGCCTCTTGTGAAAAACCTATCTGTAAATGACCATGACTTGTGTATTTATTAAGCAGCATGTACCCGGCATTGCCCAGGTTTAGGAAACTAACAAACCACAACACAAATGTAAACACAAACAAAAATGCAAACACAACTTAGTAAATGACTGTAATACCCCAACTTATCCATAGTCTGTTGCACTCTTTAAAACATTTTGTTTTGGCGTTCGCTTGGTGCGCAATTATTTTTTCTATGAGATTCTTCTATTTTAAAAAGTTTAAGTATTTAAAATGGAGGATTAAAAATTACAACTATATCCCGAGTTCCCATCCCCTGTTGTTTTATATAAGAATATTTGAGAAAGTTTAGGGAGATCACTCCCGGTTTATATTGGTCTAATCGCTGAGAATATCGAGCAGAACATAATAAAAGTAAGCAAAACCTGAATTGCTTTATTTAATATTGTTCTAACCATACTGTAAATATATTCTAAAATATAGATGGGTAACTTTCTGGGGGTAGGTAATGTCCTCCTGGTTCTTTGGTGAGGTGTCCTGGGAGGTGGGGTAATTGACAGGTGGTAATTGAACTGGGTTAATGACATTGTTAAAATGACTGGGAGAAATTAACGTGAGAAGAGTATTAGTCATTATTAATTTTCACGGCTGTTGGAAAAGAGGTAATATTTCAACCTCATCATACGATATTTTTGAGAATCTGGTATTTTTTCATGTGCCTACGGCATCAGACAGGGTTCCTGCGGCCTCCTGAAATTCCAGGAGGTCCTGGAAAACTCATGAAATCTTTAAAAAAGGTAAAAACCTCCTGGAATTCTCCTGAAATTTAAAAAATTCTAATGAAATTTCATTAGCCCGTGAAAACCGGACCGAAATTATTTGATTTGTTCGGCCAATCATTGAATAGTAGTTTTAAAATGGGATGAAATTAAAAATTAACGCATCGACTGAATTGCTCTGCTGTGGAGATCTACACATCGTGCGGCATAGCCCAGTGTGTGGTCACGTGAGGCTAGGCGGTTGATCCGATTGGATGATACTATAAACAATAGAGTCCTTTCATATGACGTCACATCCGTTCGTGAATGTAAACATCCGCCAATGTTATTTGAAATTTTGAGCATGAACCCTGTCAGAGCTATCGCCGTACCAAATATCAAGTTAGTGTCGCATCTGCAAGTGATCACTCTAACACCTGAGTGATCTCCCACGTGTGTTCCACCTCACTATTATGGAAAGTGATTTTTCCTACAATAAAGGCTTATATACAGCATGCACCAGGGCATGCTGGGCAGTAGTGTGGGCAATGGGCAAACCTGTGCCCCAACAGATATGATCCAAGAATTATAGATCTAGTGCAGACAAGGTCAAATGTCTATATATATATATATATATATATATATATATATATATATATATATATATATATATATATATATATATATATACACACACACACACATACATACATACATGCACACACACACTCATTTATACAAATAGATCGATGTACTGATTGACTGACCTTCAGGACTAGACAAGATGAGATATAGATAATAATCACTATATTTAGTTGACAATCTGATGATTGCAATTTGGAAATCCAAGCACAAAGTTTAGAAGAGCCAGATGGTGCCCATACATCTGGCTCTTTCTCCACACAGCTTGCCTGTAGAGCTTGGAATAAACAGTGTTGCAGGAGCTGTCAAAAGGAAAGTTTAGAAGAGCCAGATGGTGCCCATACATCAGGCCCTTTCTCCACACAGCTTGCCTGTAGAGCTTGGAATAAACAGTGTTGCAGGAGCTGTCAAAAGGAAAGTTTAGAAGAGCCAGATGGTGCCCATACATCAGGCCCTTTCTCCACACAGCTTGCCTGTACAGCTTGGAATAAACAGTGTTGCAGGAGCTGTCAAAAGGAAAGTTTAGAAGAGCCAGATGGTGCCCATACATCAGGCCCTTTCTCCACACAGCTTGCCTGTACAGCTTGGAATAAACAGTGTTGCAGGAGCTGTCTAAAGGAAACTAGAGTTGGCAATCATATCACCAAATCGGCTCCATTCCTATTTAATTTCCGATATAGATGGATGACAAATAAATTTAAGACAGAAACAGAAATTTTCATTTGTTCTCTTATATAATATAATATAGCTTTAATTCTGATCTGTGCCATTAATTTTGATATGTAGGAATATCCCTTGAAGCAAAAAACTAGACATCCACCTGCTTATACTAGAGATTTTCTGCACTTACGACCTAAGACCAACATTTTCAGCAGTCTTTTGCGTATACGTAATGCTGCTACAATGGCTGTACATTCTTTTTTTCAGGTAGCCTTGTTTATTTTTTTTTCAATATGTAGTTACTGTATTTGTGTTTATTTACTTAGAATTATATAATATAGATAGCATATTTTATTATATTTTTTTATGAAGTTTAACTTTGTATGTTAAAAATTTTTAAGTTTAAACTTAACCTCCATATTGTTTTAGTGTTTTAATGAATTAATTTGAAATTTTAAACTGGTTTTAATAATTGTATTGTAATCCTCCTAAAGTTGAAAACCTCTATTTTTGGTTAAAACTGGTAACATAGGCCTACACACTTAATCGTTCCCTTTAACATTACCTTTTCTAAACTACTTGTATATAAATGCTATAGGCCTAAACAACAGATTTTTACCTGTCTAAATTTCTATTGTTATCTTTGATTTTAAAATGCAACATAACTTTGAAAGTTGTGATTTTGAAATTGTTTATTTTAGAGGAACATAAAGCATACTGTAGACGAAATATAAAGTCACTCTGACAGTATTACTAAATAATTACATTTTTATAATACCTGAACAAAGTCTACCAGAAAATTTATATATACACAACATGAACAATAATGTTTCTTCAAAAGTGTTATTTCATTATGATGTTTTAATAGAAAATAAATGATCTATTTAGGACTTATTGTCTGTCAAATTTCACTATAAAAATTATTTTGCTTTATATTTAAGGAAAAAAACTTCATTTTAGTACATCCTCCAATTTTGACATCAAGTGACTGTGAAGGAGCTTGTGAAGTTTTTACGGTTGAGGTATGCTACTAAATTTACAGCTGTTGACTCTAACACTTTTCTAAAAAGTCTTGTATTAAAAAATCTTCTATTAAAAAATCTTCTATTATTGTTTAGAAAATCAAAATCTACTTAGGGGTTGTCTATTTGTTACACTTCCCACACGCCACATCTTCATTAGAAGTAGGTATGTCAAGTGGCGGTAAAGAACGCTGTTTTCCCCCATGTTGCCCAAATATAGTAGTTTTTCACTTCATAGTTTCTATAATAAAAAAGGCTTGTATAGTAATAACCTTGGTACCATTAAAAAGTAGATTTCAAGCTCTCTAATGATGCGTAATTTTTATAGTTGTTGATATTACACAATATATCTCATTTACCAATTGAAAACTATCACCGAGATGATTTTCAACAGCAGTTGAGTAATGGATTTTGACCCCTTTCCCATTCAACTCGCTGGCAGTTTTTGACCGTTCAACATATTTCCTTACAAATACCTGTAAAATGTGCAGAAATAAATAGCTTTTAGTGAGATACTAAACAAAAAATGCATAATAGAATAAATATTTTAATAAATGTTAAAAAAACTAAGAAATTTGACAATTAGCATGTGATTCTGACATCATATAAATTTTTTATTAGCATTTTCGGAAAGGTGGTCCTTTTTTCTGTTAAAAACTCTGAAATTGTTTATCATTTCTGAGCATGGTCCAAAAAGGCAGGGCTTGACAAAACACACTATAGCGATCACTAAAATACCTCTAGGCCTGGTCGCAAGAAATGGCCGTTCTCCTCGTTAACAACGCACCATCAAGCTTTTCTAAATTGATGTTAGCATCCGATGAACTAAACCCCACTTCACTTTGTATCGGAGTCTTATTTTTTTCTGATTGCTTAGTTCAAATATTTTTGTCTTTTCTGACAGAGGGTACTTTGAAAATAAATTACAACATATTTTTGTAATCTTTTTAGAATAGCTGATTATTTTTATTTGTTAAATGTAAAAGGTCACGTGATCGTACATGTCGTCGCCAGTGTCAACAATATATGGGTATATTTTAAAAACCCGGCCAAGTTCATTAATGGTTTGAGTTTTAGCGATGATTTAAAACTAAACAGTACATGATGTGTAGCTTAAAATACTTTACATTACAAAAAAAAAAAAAAACTATTGTTTTAGTGTGTTCATTAATTTCAATTTTAACTAGATGTTATGTTAATGCCTCCAACACTTACCTAGAATGGGGGGGGGGGGGGGGTGTAAGTGAGATCTTTACTACAGTTGTAGTTGTACTGTAAGTTGTAACAGTGTCCATATAAATGATCAGTCCACGAGTGCAGATGTATTTACAGTTTGCAGTCTACTGGTTCTAGAGACTAATAATTATTTCAACAAAAAATGTTTTCTTTATGTGACCCTAGCACTGTTTCAGCCACCATTGGATCGCATATAAATTAGTCACAGATACAAAGGCTGTTTACCTGTTAAGAGCTATATTTATTCTTTATTTCTATGTACCCAGCTCTACTGTAGGTGTCGTAATTCATTTTTTGTAATTTTTTTAAAAAGATGCATTTTTGACATATTTTGGACCCCATGCATTCTTTTGATCAAACGTACTTGTTATAGGTATAAATGTTACTTAAATTCAAAGAAGCGTTGTTCCCCTACATTTTTGGTGATGTTTAAAAAAATTTGTGTTTTTTACTTCCCTTTTTAATTTTATCAAACAGTGAGAAAAGCCAATTTCAATTCAATTACATTAAATGATGTACTTATTTTTGAGGTTTGAAAAAACAATGAGTCTGTTCTCTGTGTATGTGTGTTTATTTTGAGTTCAAAAGATTGTGTTTGTGACATATACTTTTACAGATATAACCTCTAAACCATGGCACCTTTTAAGGTGTTAAAAAAAGTTAAAAACCAACTTTTCAAAACATCATAACTTTTTACTTTCTCGTATATACGAAGTATAGAGAAAGTCTTGTAATCGTACAAAAAAAAAATCGAGATTTTTAAAAATTTCTCAAAAAACTAATGTAAATTTTAAAAGTACTAATAATATTGCGCACTATTATGGGCTTTTTGATTTGGCGTTCACTTGGTGTGCAATTAATTTGTCTACGAGATTTTATTCTATTTTAAAAACTTTAAGTATTTAAAATGGATTAAAAATCATGTCTATAGCCCGAGTTCCCATACCCTGTTATTTTATATAAGAATATTCGAGAAAGTTTAGGGGAGATCACTCCCGGTTTATTTACTACTTGAGATATATGAACAAATTTTGTATCCACTTTCTTAGAATCATGAGTTCTAATCCACCCTCTTAGTCCTCTGTCTCAAATTTTCTCAAATGTCTGTCATGCCCACCCCCATATTTTGATATCATTTATGTATAACCTTTTACAATTTTTATATGGTTTGTGATCAAATGCATTTCTGTTTTGTTTTTAATATGAGAAATTAACTCAGTTATTTAAGTACACAAATAAAATGGACATTTAAAATTTTTTTTTACAAATCTTAATATTTTAGCCTCTGAATTCTGACCTGTTAAAAGAAATTCAAAATGAAAGTGAGAATCTTGAACACAAAAAAAAAGATAGCATATTGGATCCTGCAAGGCCTAATAATTTTTTTAGACAACCAACTTACCTGACAGTTTCTGGACAGTTACATCTTGAGATAATGACAGGGTATGATGAACTGTTTATATTTGCATATATATATATATATATATATATATATATATATATATATATATATATATATATATATATATATATATATATATAAATATATAAATATATATAAATATATATATATAAATATACACATATACATATATATATATACATATACATATATATATACATACATATATATACATTTATATATACATATATACACATATGCATATATACATATATACATATATACATATAACACATATAACACATATTATACATATACTCATACACATGTATATATATACATATATATACATACATACATATACATGTATATACATATATATACATATATATACATATATATACATACATATATACATACATATATATATATATATATATATATATATATATATATATATATATATATATATATATATATATATATATATATATATATATATATATATATGACATAAATATATATATATATATATATTTATCCTTTATATATATTATATATATATATTATCCTTTATATTTGTCCTTTATGCATTACTACACCTCTCATCACATCGCGGTGAAACTTTGGGAAGTTGTTGAGAATATTCCTGGGGAGGTTTCTGCGGAAAAAAAAATTTCAAATTCGCAGGGGTGGCGCCCAGATAGGACGCGATTTGTTTTTCTCTATATACCGTATATAAAAATAATAAAAGTGAATTGCAGTGACACTGTTCACACGATCGCCATGAAACTTTATGAAGTTGTTGAAAATATTCCTGGGGAGTTTCTGCGAAAAAAAATATTTCAAATTCGCCGGGGTGGCGCCCCGATAGGACGCGATTTGTTTTTTTCTATTTAAGGTATATAAAACTAAAAGTCGATTTTGGTTTGGCATCGTTCATCCAATAGCCATGAAACTTTGGGGATTTCATTATAAAACTCTAGGGAAGGGTTCTGTAAAAAATCATTTATTTAAAATAAATGTCGATTTTGGTGTGACACCGTTATCCGATAGCCATGAGACGTTGGGGGAATTGATTAGACCAATTCAGGGAAGGGTTCTGTAAAAAATATAATTTTTAATTTCGCAAGGGCGGCGCCACGGGAGGGTCCGATTTTTCTCTATTTACGGTATATAAAAATAATAAAAGTGAATTGCAGTGACACCGTTCATCCGATAGGCATGAAACTTTGGGGATTTCATTATAAAACTCTAGGGAAGGGTTCTGTAAAAAATCATTTATTTAAAATAAATGTCGATTTTGGTGTGACACCGTTATCCGATAGCCATGAGACGTTGGGGGAATTGATTAGACCAATTCAGGGAAGGGTTCTGTAAAAAATATAATTTTTAATTTCGCAAGGGCGGCGCCACGGGAGGGTCCGATTTTTCTCTATTTACGGTATATAAAAATAATAAAAGTGAATTGCAGTGACACCGTTTATCCGATAGGCATGAAACTTTGGGGATTTCATTATAAAACTCTAGGGAAGGGTTCTGTAAAAAATCATTTATTTAAAATAAATGTCTATTTTGGTGTGACACCGTTATCCGATAGCCATGAGACGTTGGGGGAATTGATTAGACCAATTCAGGGAAGGGTTCTGTAAAAAATATAATTTTTAATTTCGCAAGGGCGGCGCCACGGGAGGGTCCGATTTTTCTCTATTTACGGTATATAAAAATAATAAAAGTGAATTGCAGTGACACCGTTTATCCGATAGGCATGAAACTTTGGGGATTTCATTATAAAACTCTAGGGAAGGGTTCTGTAAAAAATCATTTATTTAAAATAAATGTCTATTTTGGTGTGACACCGTTATCCGATAGCCATGAGACGTTGGGGGAATTGATTAGACCAATTCAGGGAAGGGTTCTGTAAAAAAAAATCCTTTTTTAATTTCGCAATGGCGGCGCCACGGGAGGCTGCGATTTTTCTCTATATACGGTATATAAAAATAATAAAAGTGAATTGCAGTGACACCGTTTATCCGATAGGCATGAAACTTTGGGGATTTCATTATAAAACTCTAGGGAAGGGTTCTGTAAAAAATCATTTATTTAAAATAAATGTCTATTTTGGTGTGACACCGTTATCCGATAGCCATGAGACGTTGGGGGAATTGATTAGACCAATTCAGGGAAGGGTTCTGTAAAAAAAAATCCTTTTTTAATTTTGCAATGGCGGCGCCAAGGGAGGCTGCGATTTTTCTCTATATACGGTTTATAAAATTTCGGTTTCACACCGTTCATCCGTGTACCATGAAACTTTGGGGAGATGATTAGATCACTCAATGGTAGGGTTCTGCCAAAAAAAAATATTGTTTAATATTGCAATGGTGAGGCACCCCCTCCGGAGGGAGCGATTTTTTTTCTCTATACACAGTATATAAAAAATAAAACTCGGATGCGGTTCATCCGAGTGCCATGAAACTTTAGGGAGTAGATGAGAATACTCCCGAGATTATTTCTGCGAAAAAGAAAACTAAAGTTTCTTATGGGCGGCGCCATATATGGTACAACTTTCGTCAATACACGGTTTGGCGCCCAGAGTTTTAGAGTGACTATGTTGGCACTTGGCATCCGTTAATTGAGCTTCCTGCATAGCGAGTAAGACGTACAACTATATTCAGCGGTAAAACTACAAAAGGCTTCTAAAAATAACTTTGTAACGCGAGGAAATCCTTCTGTACAGTTTCGTCACCTTTCGAAAGATGAAAAAATAACTTTGAATATGAGGAGCTTACTGTAGAGTTTCATCACTTTGCGAATGATGCAATAAGCATCTATTATTTGACAATCCAGTCAGAAATTGAGATCTAGCATCTAATAATAGACCATTAGTAACGCTAGCATATTGCATCAGTCACACTGATATTTAAAACACGTCAATTAATTTTTTTAAATGGCGCCTGTTAGTTTTAAGGAGCCAGGGGTCGTACGCCGCGCCTATGCGGTAGTGTAATCGGGGGTGGGGGGGGTGGGGGCCCTGAGAGCGCCCCTCTACGCTCTGACACAGAGGCGGTCACCGAAGTGTGTTCTACCATATTATTTCGGTGAGTGATTAATGTACACTCAAGGTTTTCATGCGGTAGTGTAGGTAAACCCGTGTCCTGATATTTATTATCCAAGCGCAGGCATTGTTTACATTTAAATAACTCACTTTTAGAAA
>NW_026731646.1:82500-132500 GCF_028476545.2 Physella acuta
TCCGGCCAACTGACAGTTCGTGCAACTTCTACAGTAACGCGACACATCTTTTCTCATTTTGGGCCAAAAGAACAGTTCTTTGATCTTCGCCGTCGTTTTAGTGACACCTGGGTGCGCTGACATTGGATGGTCATGTGCCAGCTTAAGTATTTCATGCCGATAAGGTGGAGGGATCCACAGCTGGTTTTTACCCAACCATGGTTCGGCCGGTGAGGCAATCACTGGTATAGCGCGACGAAAGAAGAGGCCGTTCTCGGCGAAATATTCTCCATCGTCAGATGATAGAGATTTTTCGACCGCTGCTTTGAGTTCCGCGTCGACTTGTTGAGCTTTAATGATGTCTTCCTGAGATATTCTCAGGGGTAAGCCCAAGCTTGTGTTTTCTGGAAGCATAGACTCCAGTTTGGGAGTCGAATTTCTTGACGATGATGGCGGGTGTGGTTCAGACGTTGTGTCAGCCAATTGCTTGGTCTGGCTTCTTGTCACCGCACATGCAGGATACAGTTCATAATCATTATCTGGAACTGTTGACGAAGGGTCTGAAACCGTACAGGGGTATACTTTGCTTCCCGCAAGGTCATTCCCTAGAAGTAGGTGTACTCCTGGGACTGGAATACTATCTATCACACCTAAAATGACCTCACCTTCGACGAGATGATGTTTCAGGGCAAACTTGTGTAGAGGGACGACAGTAGATTTTGTCCCCACTCCCTGGATAATGGAAATCCTTCCGGTGTTCGTCTCTGGTGTAATGTCCATTGAACTTTTCAAAAGGAGTGATTGTGACGCTCCTGTGTCTCTTAGGACGGTGATATTCCGCTGAGACAACGGATCACCTGGTTTGCTAATGATGGCTTCGGCAATAAAAGATGAAAAGTCAACTTTTCTCGATCCCTCGAGATCGGTAGACTCGGAAGAAACTGGATGGTGGCGAGAACAGTCAAAATGTGACTGCACATAATGTGTGGAGACTTGACTACCTTCTTGCGGACACTTAGGGTTAGAGTCCTTTTGAATTCTAGAGTTCATAGTTGAACTGGCTGCTTGAGGGGCTAGAGCATAGTGCGCGGAAGTACGCACCACCTCTCTGTTATTCTGAAGACGTTTGTAACAGTCCTTGACAAGATGCCCAGACCTTTTGCAGTACTGGCATACCGCTCGACGATTGAGAGTTGATCTTGGTTTCTCTCTGGACTGTGATGCCTTCAAATGTTGGCCAACAGGATGATTGCTGCCAAAAAGGGGAAGCACGGGGTTGAGGCGGTCTCCTGACACTGGTGGTTTCTTATGCACCAACATATATGTGTCAGCCGACTCAGCAGCCTTCTGGATGTCAGTTATCTTGTTATCCAGAATGTGTAGTCGTATCTCTTCAGGCAGGGACGATAGGAATTCTTCCCTTAGGATAAGTGACCTGAGTTTCTCAAACTCAGAAACTTCCTCAGAGTGTAGCCACCTTGAGAATATTTTCTCCTTTTCAAAGAGAAATTCCACATATGATTGTGTGGGTAACTTGCGGAGTGTTCGGAATTTTGTCCGATAGGCCTCGGGCGTCAGTGCGTAGGCCTTTAAAATGGCAGTCTTGACCAAACTATAGTTATTTTGAACGTCGTGAGAGAGTGCCTGGTATGTTTTTGCAGCTTTCCCAGTAAGGACAGAGCTCAATAAAGCAGTAATGGAAGTTTCGGGCCATTCACATGTCTTCGCTAAACTCTCAAACGAGTTAAAGAAAACGACCAAATCTGTTTCATCAAATTTAGGAACTAATTTCCCAAATTTGGCAATCACTTGCCCTACCGACAACTTTTTTGGATCTACCAGAGAAGTAACATCACTAACTTGACCAAACTCTAATTCCAACCTCCTCTTATCTAAAGCAATTTTAGCCTCTATCTCCTGTTTCTCTAAAGCAACTTTCTCCTTCTCTAGAGCAATTTTAGTTTCAAACTCCTTTTCTTTTAAAGCCTTCTCTAAAGCAACTTTCTCCTTCTCTAAAGCAATTCTAGCTTCTAATTCTACCTTCTCTAGAGTTTTCTCCTCGCGGAGTAACACATCCGCCAACAAACTTTCATCAAATACTCCTTCATTAATGAAATGAACAACAATTTTATCTCTCAACACTTCTGACTTCTGCGTAACAGAATAATCCAATTTCAATTCCTTAACAACACTAACCAAAACTTTTCTACTCAACTTTTCTACATCTTCAACAGTTGGATTAGCCAAAAAAGACTCCATAACACTAACTTGAAAATCACAACAAGCCTAGATTCTTTAAATTAATACACAGCGTTGGGCCGTGTACTTGACCTCTAAATGTAGGACGTGACACGTCTGCTTATTTGACCTAGATACTCTAGCCTGAGCGCGCGTTGTAAGAACACTGCGCTACTGGATATAAAAACAACTAAATCCAACTAACCTTAGTATTCAACTGATATAACCAACAACTGGAACGACAGATTAAATCTCGGCGAGCTCCCACTTTGTAACGTTAACCTATCTATCAGCCAAATAGAAGGAGAACGTCCCCGGATTCTTTTTTCGGGGTCATATGCAAATGCCTTACGGCCTAAGTGGATGAACACTTAACACAACGACCCACTAGGGCTCGAATTTAATGTCTAGGGAAGCTAGTGATACTATTGTAATTAACACTCATCCAATCTACATACGACCTTTTAATCAGCGAACACAGTTGTGGCAGAACACAAAGATGAACTAGATAAAATATTTAATGTATAAAATATCAAAAACCCAACTTACAAAATGCAGGAAAAAAAACACTATCACAGATTTCTACACTGTCTAAAGAACAGCTACAGGCCACACAACACTGCTGTAGCTTCAAGACTTACTTAGCGACAAGTAATATTAAACTAGAAGACTAAATCAACTTAAGAAAGCAAGGCACACACAGGTCTTAAGTACTCTCACGTTCAAATGGTCAGAGTCTATAGCCGGACAAAATGGACGGCTGCCTGACCAAGGTAAAACTGCCTCGTAGACTGCCAGGTCAAGATAAACTGCCTCGTGTTGCGAGTGTGCAGTGCAATTAAAGACTTCTGTGACAGGGGAGGTTATCCTCAACTCATGTCGCCATTGGTTGGGATAATCATCTGATCAGAATCATTCAATCAGATTTTAATGGAAAATTTCTATGTCTCAAACACCTTAATAAGTCAGTGGAAAAACCCCAGGTGTTACACCATCATTCCATATAAGGAATTATACAATGTCAAAATAAAAATGACTCGACCTAAGTAGGTCACATATATATATATATATATATATATATATATATATATATTGCAATATATATATATATATATATATATATATAGTGCTATATATATATATATATATATATATATATATATATATATATATATATATATATATATATATATATATATAGTGCTATATATATATATATATATATATATATATATATATATATATATATATATATATATATATATATATATATTGCAATATATATATAGTGCAAAATATATACATATATATTTAATGCAATATATATATATAGTATATATAGTATATATATATATAGTAGATTATATAAAGTTTCTTTGTGCTACGTATATTTCCCCTATAAATAATTACATTCATTTGAAGTTGTGTTATTTTAAAAGATTTTTAAATTCAGAAATCCCCAGTGTCAGAAAAAGAATACAATGAGTTGTTATTTTATCAGCTCTACGGAATAATGATCACAAATGTACTTTTTGTTTTGGCTGAAGTACTAGAATTTGATATCAGATGTTGTACTTTAAATAAAAATATTTAAATAACCAAATTTTTCAGGGCTTTCACAAAAGTGTATTCATTTGGACCAACATTTAGAGCTGAAAATACTATTGGTAGTTTTCATCTCTCAGAATTTTATATGGTTGAAGCTGAATTAGCATTTATTCAGAATATGGATGCCCTATCAACAGTAAGCAGATTATTTAAAATTTTACCTATTAACACTAATTGGCAAATCATTATTCTTTTTAAAGCTAACCTAATGTTTATAAAATCTTAATTTTAAACTATTAAATGCCTACATTATACAATATATTCTGTCTAGCTGAGACTTGGACAAAACCATTAATTGGTCAGAAGAGAATAGCAAAAGCTGTTATGACGCACAAAAACAAATTTAGTTCTTTAGGTACACCATACATTTCTTGTAAATATTTGCCACTGATTACTTAATAGTTTTATAATTTACATTCTTATTGTTTTTTCCTCACTACAATACATAAATAATTATAATGTGATTGTAAATTATAATTCATTGACATTGAGTTATTGCTTTTGAAACTCTTTTTATTTTTAATTTAAAAAACAAAAAACTTAATCTAGAAACATTCATAGTTGGCATAAAATTTAGCAGGCACATAGATCTATATACATTTTGTCTCTAATGAAATATTGTGTATTTTTGAGCGTGAAAATATTGTGGACATTTTTCTGATAAAATATACATATATAATTTGAAAACAAATGTAGTTTTTATATTCACTGGATTTTGTATCCTTCATACAATATAGTTAGAAGTTGATGAATACCTTGTATAAACTATTTTGATGTCAAATTTATAATGTTTACATATTTTAAAATTTACGTTAGAAATGAGGGATTGTTCACATATATTTATTTTTTTTTTTTATAGGTAATGGAACAGCTTGTAAAATATATTTTCAATGCAGTTTTGAAAAAATGCCCAGAAGATGTTGAAATATTTTCAAAGAATGTTGCAGATCCAGAATATATGGTAATGTGAAAAAAAAGATTATAAGCTCCTATGCACTATTATATTTAGATAGTGGAAAATCAAAATAAGTGCATGGTGTTTGGAATATATTTTCTTTTATATTAGTTGTCAATAGGTTAAATATTTTGAATTATTAAACAGAATATTTTCCGTTCAAATGAGTCACATATAAATAAATATACCTTTTTTAAACCTGAAAGTATTTTTCTAAAATTGTGACATAAATAGTCCATGGTTTATTTTTACAAAACAATTTTGAGCAATCTGACAGATTATTGTTGTTCTAAGTAGGTATTATTTAATATAATATAAAACTTATAAGCATCTTGGAATTTATTCTAGTAAGAGGTATTTAAATATGTACAGTGGTACCTTGACATAAGAGTATTCTGATATACGAGATTTTTGAGATACGAGCTGTCGAGCGAGTTAAAATTTGCTCCTAAACAAGAGCAAAATTTAAGATACGAGTAACCGGATTAGCGGGTTCAACTGTTCATGGGAAAGCAACCCCCAGTAAAAGTTGCGGCTGATTGTATATGACTAACGTATTTCTGAAACATTCTGTAAGTGAGGAAAAACATACCTCCTTAGACAGCTTCAATTTAACGGCCTGCCCAAAAAGTGGAGATGGTGTGGAAAGCATGGAAAAGAAAGCAAAACCCAATTGAGAGAATAGCAGTAATGAAAATTAAGTGAAAGTAACAAAATCATACAGTAATATTTTGGTTCAATTGTGTGTGTGAGTTCCTTTGATTTGGGATAAAGTTTAACATTATGAGTGTAATGAGTACGTGAATTAAAGCTTAGCATTAACAATGAGTTAGTGAACTAAGTGAAGCTCCTCCGCCTATCTTCTCCACCCTAAACTGGGCCTACACCTCAGTCCGAATGAAAAATAATTTTATAGAAAATATACTTAAATCTATTAGACTGTTGTCTTTTTTAAGCTTTACAAACAATTTGACATTCAGTCCATCTTGTTACGCACACTTGTTTCAATCAGGTTGCTGGAAATAGATGTTAGTTTACCTTTGAATTTTCAAGCAAAGTTTGTCATTTTGGTGTGTTTATAAAAGTTTTATGAGCTACCAAAAATTTCCGTACAGTCAGTAGTTCGCAGGCATAAAAAATAGTCATATTTAGACTGAGATTCACTTAATAGCCAAATAAAATTTCTCAGCAACATATTGTGGCACATGTAGTCAACCACTCATTGCTGCAACTGCATCTTATGTCTTTGGCCTATCGTAAAATCGGTCTATGTGTATATTTGCTAGAAAGTCAATTGAAACATTTGCAAGTCCTTTTAGGTGCATCACACTTACAAACTATAGAATTTTTTCTCTTATTTTCTTTATGTTGTTATCATAGTGGTGAACACATAACAAAATTGCTCTATACCAGCTATATCATTACTTTCATCGGCTATGGCAGAAAGTAATTTCACAGAAGTAATTTTCAAAACAATCTTTTGAACAACTAATTTGTTGCACACATTCTGAATAGTGGAAGCCCATGGCTCTGTATCACAAATGTGCTTCAAAATTTCCATTATCAGTCATGATTCTCCAACTGAAACTTAACGAAATCCCCATGCCACTGAAGTGCAATACAGTTGTGGCAGCAAAAAAGTATTGTTTTGATTATAGGCACTATTCTTAAATCATTGTCTAGAGTTTGTTAACTTATGGATGAGTTCAAGGCGATATTAATAGGTTCAAGTAATCCCCACGCCACTGACCCATAGTATTAGCTCTTGGGAGCAGCTCTTCCGATATTTCAATTTTTTTTTACAGCAACCTCCTTAAGCTCCTTAAGTTTTATGATAATTGGATGAATTATATAGTAAGGCTGAAATGACAAATAGTACCTCGAGATACTAGTTTTATTTGTTCCATGACAATTGCTCTTATCTCAAAACAATTTTCTACATCAAAATTAGGCCTAATTGAAATGTTATTTATACGTTCGAAGCCCCAAATACCATCAAATTGGTTTTAATAAGAAAAGTTTATTTATACATGACAAAAATATTGTTTAATAACATGATTTAGGATAATGCAAATAAACAAACTGGTTTTATAAAGTTTATTTATTTGAAACTCATTGACTTGAGCTTATTAAAGCTGTTAGTTGGAGGTGTAGGCCCAGTGTAGGGTGGAGGAGGTAGGCGGAGGAGCTTTGCTTTGTTCACTTACAGTTAATGCTAAGCGCTTTCAGTCATTTTAATTCACTTACTTGTTACACAATTTAAACTACACTGAAAATAATTGAACCTAAATGTTACTATATATTGTTTTTTGACTTTCTCTTAGTTTTTGCCAATGCTTTTCTCTTCTCTGGTCTTTGCTTTTTTTGCCACGCTTTCCTCACTTTTCTGCGCAGGCCTTAAAATAAACCTGTCCAAGGAGGTCTGTTCTTTCTCTCTTTCAGAATTAAGTTTCATTAAATAGCTCTTATGCACAATCAGTAGCATCTTATTATAGGTGTTAAACCCTCTATTCTGGTTGCTTGTATCTAAAATTTACTTCCAATGTCAAAATTTAGCTTCCTCAACAGCTGGTATTTTAAAAAAATGTATATGTCAGGGCACTCATATGTCGAGGTTCCACTGTATTGCTTCCCTAAACCATACTGTTCCAACTCCACTTTTCAAAATTGTTTGTAACAAGGCTTAAATTTGTTTTCCTCAACATTTCTATAATAATCAAAGATATGTCCATGACATTTTTTGCCATGATGCCACAATGGGTTAGAACAATGGTATATACATAAAAAATAAAAAGTAAGGACAGTTTGGTTGTAGGTAAGTGGTATAAAGTAAATACATTTTTTGTATGGCAAACATATGCAAAGTCTGTAGTGTGAACAATAACAGTAAAAGCAAATTGTGTAAAATGCTAGACTAATTTCATCATTTATTTAGTATACGCATCTGTAAATTATCATGCCATTGAATACATGAGTAATAATACATTTTTTTGTGCTAGTTTTCTTTCCTGAAAAGAATTTGAGTCAACTCGTCTACGTACATATTTGTGTTGAGATTCCATGAGCATAGAATTTTAGATCAACATCTCTGTGATAAACCTCTATAAAGATATAAATTAAAAAAAAAAAATTGCACTTTTAGACAGTGTTAAAGAAATTGTAAAATTCCAGCTCTTAAAATCATAACTTTTTCTACTTAATCTGATATATGAACAGATTTAGTATTCACAATCTTAGTATCCTGAGATCTGAATTTAACAGCTTTAAAAAAAGCTTTTTGAAAAATCTTTTTTAGGTAACGATATCTAATTTAATCTTATTTAAAAATATAAAACTTTAGCTTAAGAATCATTCAAATTTAATTATATTCTTAATTACTTTGATTTTATTTTAATTTAGAAAAAGGTAAAGAATATAATGGAGTCAAACTATGAAAGGTGATTTTTTTTTTTAAAACAATTTTTGTTGAGTTATTCCTAAACTTTAAGGTTTGGCCAACTCTGTATTAAGTAAAATGTTAATCCACTTATTTTTATAGCTTTCAAAATCAAAATAATCTTGTTTTTTACAGAATGACATACACCGAAGCCATTGCGCTTCTGGAAAATTCAGATGAAAAGTTTGATTATCCTTGTCAGGTTCATGTCTTTTATATAATATATTATTTTTTATATCATATTTTAAAATTTTACTAGTGTGGCCATCCTCGCGGGGCTACAAGAAATTCTGACAAAATATTTCAAGAGGGTTTCATCAATGCGTTACCAATCTTAGAGGCATGACCTGATTTTCTACAACTGAGTTATTTAAATATAAAGAAATGCCTGCGCTACATTTCTTAAATCATTGGTCGGAGCAGGGGTTTGCCTACACTACAGCCTAGCATGCCCCAGGGTGTGGTGTATGAAAGCCGTGAATGTAATTTAATCACTCTCAGTAGTAGTGAGTTAAAACACACTTCAGCGATCGCCCAGGTGTCAGTGACGTAGCAGGGGACTCTCAGGAGCCCCCAGTTTCACTTCCACTACCCCAGGTGTGCTCGTTTTAATCAAAATGTGCCACTGTGTCAATATTATGGTGTACTTCATAAAACTAACATCCTAATATATATAAGCCCATGTGTGCACTTCTCTCTGTCCGCAATATTTTTGGCAACGTCTAGAGCATGTTCAGCTATATATGGAGAGCTTAAAGATGCTGACTTTTGTTGAAAATAATTTGGTGGACAGTTTAAATGTATAAACTAAATTTTCTTTAAAGAAGGAAAATAAAAATAAAAGGATATTCGAATGTAGCAACAGATTTCTAACTAAAGTGTTTATTGTTGTGACAAGAATGTATTAAACAATGACGTCACATGTCATAAGTTTACACTAAGGAAAGAACACAAAACTAATGGCATCATCTTTCAATTTTAGAATATAAAGAAATGAACTATTTCATTCAAATTTGATTTAGATCTACATACGTTATGAAATGTATACAATCCTTAATTATTTTATATAAATCTTTGTTGGCTTCGCTATGGATTTGGCTAATTTGGGATAAAATTTAATTGGCAATAATAGGGCCTATTCGCGTAACTTAAGTTTCTATCACGGACTCTCTATGTAAACTACATCTCTTATTTTATATCTGTTCGGAACTTCCCTGATAGCTGAGTTGATAGAGTAATAGTTACAATGCGGGTAACTATCACTGTAAATGTAAATTTTTTTTTAGATGTGAATGATAAAGTTGCCTATTGGGACTTGGCGCAACACAGGGCAGGTGAAGTAGAGTTTACCCGTATCTGTCTTCTCAGCATATGAAGCGATAGTGTGGTCAGACCCATGCTCAGCCGAAATAGGTGTTTTTAAAAGGCTAAAACATCAAAACTACCATTTAACAGCCGGGTTTTTAACAATCATTTAAGTCTCTTAATTTTAAACCTCTTAATCAGCGTGCGCATTTAACATGGTGTTGATTAATAATGTATATAATTTGGTTCTAATTTTTCTCTTAGGTATTAGTAGTCTATGTTATTTTTAACAAGTATAAACATACATCATACATAAAACAAAACCCCTTCTTTTAGTTTTTTTTTTTCAATGTTTCATTTCAATGCTCCTGATCAATAACATTTTTCTTTTTTTAATTTTCCGATAATGACTTTTTTTAAAGCTGAATTACAATTCATTTTATTACCCACTTTCCGTAGATACATAGTTTCTTCAGGCGTCTTTAATGGCTAGTAGGTGTCATAGTGCTCATGGGATAGCCCAGGGTGCCAAATCGCACAATACTGAGGCACAGGCGGAACGACTATAATACCACACATTATTCATAGCCTAACGCACTGTTATATGAACATCGGCGCTGTAGTGCTCATAGGTGAGCAGAGGACTCGTCTGATTCTATATAGTTAAGGATTGTTGCCCATCGTGTCTTTAGTATATAGACTTTTTTTTTTATGAATGCAGGCGCCATAGTGCTCGCAGGGGATCTTCTGTAAATGTAATCACTTGACATAAATTGTACCCTCCCGAGTGCCGGCAGTAAGAATTTTTTTTTCTGCAGAAACCTTCTTGGTAGTATTCTCAGGAACTCCTCAAAGTTTCAGAGCACTCTGATAAACCACATCTGACTTTTACTGTTCGTATACTGTATATAGAGTAAAATTGCACCCTCCTGGGGTGCTGCTCTTTCGAAATTAAAAAGATTTTTTTTTGCAGAAACCTTCTCTAGAGTGTTCTAATCAACTTCCCATAGTTTGATGGCGATCGGATAAACGGTGTCAAACCGCAATAGACTTTATGTTCATATACCTTATATAGAGACGAATATAATCAAATCTTGCCGGGGCACCAACCCTGCAAATTTGATTTTTTTTCTTCGCAGAAACCTCCCCAGAAGTATTCTCAACAACTACTTAAAGATTCATGGCGATCTGATGAAAGGTGTAGTAATGCATAAAAAGCAGACAAGCACAAAAACACACACACACTCACATACATTGCTTTATATACATATATATACATATACATATATATATATATACATATATATATATATATATATATATATATATATATATATATATATATATATATATATACATATATATATATATATATATACATATATATATATATTTATTTATATACATATACATATATATTTATATACATATATATATATATATATATATATATATATATATATATATATATATATATATATATATATATATATATATAGATATATATATATATATATAGATATATATATATATATATATAGATATATATATATATATATATATATATATATATATATATATATATATATATATATTGATATATTGACATAGTGAAAAAGGCTGAATATCACGACTATTTTTTTTCTACAGTATATTTTTAAATTTCATTGTAATGGTATCATTGATAAGACTAATAATGATAAAAATGGTTTTCTTCTACAGTGGGGTTGTGATTTAAAAAAAGAACACGAGATGTACTTGACAAAAGCTGTTGGAAATCTTCCTGTTTTTATAACAGATTATCCTGCTGATATTAAACCATTTTATGCTAGGCGAAATGATGATGGATTGACTGTAAATAATTTTTTTAAATGGATACATGCAAAATAATTCCTAACAAATCACACCTTGCCTGCTTCTTAATCTTATGGGGAAAAAACCAGTGTGCAACCTGTAATTTATAAGTTTTATGCAAAGATATATGTATTTTTCAAAAGTATTGCACGGTAACAAAGCAGCGCAGCTTAGAGGGAACTTGGGTCACTTAATGGTGAGCACTGTGTTGTGTGTAACTCTTGCCCCTTTGAGAAAAGTCACGTCCAGGCTGTTTTTATTCTATTAGTGCTCTTTTTTAACATATTATTTTAACATGCTGATTGTTTTAGGCTTGAGACTCTGAGGCATGCATTATTTTTGTATTATGAAGGTGGAAGAGGGTTATAAAATTATTAATGTAGTATAAGATTAAAAAACTAATAAGACTGTAAGTAGTGTAATGCTATCGTATTTAGGTTAATTCAATTTATTTTTTTTAAAATGTCCGGAAATGTTATACAAACCTGGAAATTTCTCTCTCTCCCCCCCCCCCCCCCCCCCACTTGGAAAAAAAATTATGGTTTTTACTTTTTTATGCAGGTGTATCTCTGTTCTAAGCTTACATAAAAAAAAAATGTTGCTTTAAAATCTCTTTTCCAGGTATCTGCTTTAGATCTGCTGGTTCCAGGAATAGGAGAGCTTTGTGGGAGCAGTTTAAGGGAAGAAAGAGCAGAAATACTTGAAAGTGTTATGAAAAAACAAAATCTTGTAGAACTCCTTCCTTGGTAAAAAAAAAAAAAAACAACACAACACATTTTAATTAAACAGAATTATTTTTTAGCTAAGTTTTAACAACTTTTCTGAAATCTTTGTAATTATTAGTAACTATTTTGTACTATTTAGGAATGAATATTGATTTTTAATAAGTTAAAAAATATCATTTTTAATAACCCAAAACATTGGCAATAGCAGAAAAAGGTCATGAGAAGAATCAATAGCTTAATGTATAACTAGGCATACTGCCTAGCTTTGCTTAGATTTTAAAATAAAGATATTGAGAATTTGAATGATTAATTAATTGGTGATATGCTATTATGTGGAGTTCTTAGGGCCTAAGTTTAAAGAGACTTTAGTAATTTCTTGTCATGCTAACATGGATGAAGTATTCGCAAGCTTATAACTCGCAAGATTATTAGAACTGTAAAGGCTTACTAAATAGAATAACCAAAAAAATATAATAATTTCAGTTTCGCTATCATTTTTTTCCATTTTTATTACAATAAGTACTTTAATTAATAACAAAATATCTATTTATACGAATACTGTACGTTGTAATTTTTGTTCTTTCTTTAAAATAGTATAAAGAGTTTGTTGATGTTTTCACAAATAATTGTTTATATAAGAAAATACGTCTCCTTGTCGAAAAAACTAACGTCCATAAAAGGTTTTTCCGACGGGAATAAAGTTTTTTGTTACCCTGCAGTGTCGGTCTATGACCTCACAAAATATTAGGGGGGGGGGGGTCGTTCGTCAATTTTTCAAGGGGGTCGTTCGGCAAGAAATTTTTTCGTTATATAGCTCAAATAAGGAGATTTTCACTCACGGTCATGTTTTATACATTGTTGAGGGCTTTGAGTCAAACCGACTGTTTTCCTAAAAGGTTAATCCATTTACCTAGGTGCATGCCAAAAATTAGCTAGATGTACTAAAAGTAAGTGCCCTGAAATCTTTGTTGAAATGACCCTCTGTTTTTCCCATAAAATACAAAGATTATATAGGGAAATACAACTGGTCAGTTTTGACCCACTTGCAGATTTTTCCCGGATATGCCTAGTTTTTTTTGACACCCCTAGGCGATCTCCTACCACTTCACAAAATATCAAGGGGGGGGGGGTCGTTCGGCAAAAGTTTTTTCCGTAATCTAGCCCATATAAGGCGCCGGTCAGTCGAGGTCAGTTTTGACCCCCTCTCCATGGACTTTTTGGCGGACCGTCACCGGCCCTCGTGTTCTATCACCTCAAGGCATCATCGTGCCAAATTTGACGTGCCTGCGGCGCCGGGAAGTGCCCTATTGGGCACCTGACCACTTTGCTTTATATATATAGATATAGATATGACCAAATGAGTAGATAAAATAATGGCTTATAAATTCAAATTAATGGTTTAATTCGTTTTAAATGTGAATCTAAGCTAAACATTTTATTCATGGTTCATGTGGTTATGCATATTTTGAGTTAAAAAAATGAAAGATCAAACAAGACCTTTCCTGACTCACTGTGGGCAGATAAATGAAATTAATAAAGTTGTACATCTTGAAATGAAAATCTTTTTAAATTGTTACATCATACTGAACTATATTGATTTAACATACTCATAAATAATGTATGGTAAATAAATAGAAAACACTGCTCACATATTGAAACTTTGTTTAAGGGTCAGCCATTTATGATGTCCACACTGGTGGAGTAAGGGGGGGGGGGGGGTCTGTAAAAAATTGACTGTTGTGGGGGGGGGGGGGGGGAGTTTTTTTTTTGGGTCAATGTGGATGTCCACATGTTGAATTTTACATCAAAGTAATTTCATTTGAATTTTAATTATTAGAAAAAAACTGAATTAAATTGGCAGTTCTTGTGTTTAACAAATACCAGCTCGATTGGGGAATAAATATTATATCAGAGATGTAACTTTATACTGCCCAACAAAAAAAGCTGCACATTGACTGCTGCAATTCTCTACAACAATTCACAGTATTTCAAGTTTATCTTTAAACATTTCAAAGAATTGAAACATAAGTTTAAAAACAATGAGATCTAGTTCAAGTGCTCAACATTTAGGGACTAATTTATACTAATTTGTTTAAAATATTTTTTTTCAACATATTCTGGGCTCTACTTGTAATATTTAGTGAAGATGTTTCTGAAAATATCAAATTTTTAGCAAAACAAGGTACACAATGCATGTTTGGCAGCATGGTTTGAGAAAGATTTACTACATTTTTGTGGACATCAACATGGGGGGGGGGGGGGTTGTTGTCAAAAATGGAGGGTCATAAATGGATGGTGACCCCTTATTTCAAATGGTTTGTACAGAAATTAAATGCTGGAATCAACTAATTGTTAAATTGTGCTCAACTTATCTGATGTGAAGAGATATCAATCCTGGACTTTTAATATATTGGAGATGAATTTAAAAAATGATCTTTTGAATTTGATCCTGTAGACATGTCTGTTAAAATGTACAAGGTTTCAGTTAGTTTTTTCAACACAAACATCTGGAATTAAAGTAGATAGAAGCCACCACCAATTTTTTGGATCACATGCTGATTACAACCCACATTCATATGATCAGCTCCACCATTATTTTTTTTTCTTTACTTATAGCATGGGATGACATGGGACTGTTCCATTTAAGTATTCTTACTTTCCTTTTAATGATGGGCTTTATTTAAAGGAAAGGAACATAAATAATTAGAAGCCATTGTTCATAAAACATACCAGGTTTTTCATGGGGATATTCAAGAGTGCCAGTTTCTTTGATATTCTGCAATCTTCTTTACAGTCATGAAAAAAAAGACTTAAATATAAATTGTAAGGAGGGCATTCCTGAAGAAAAGGCACTAGGTTCTTGACACCAAAAAAAAAATCCTCTTCTACTGAGTTTCTGCTTGAGCATCTGCATGCTGAGGGTTGGACAGCATGTTTTAACGCAATAGCCATAACCCACTTCTTGATTACGAAATTGGATGCAATTTATTCCATTGTTCATAGGGAATATAATCATAATTAATACTCTAGAATATTTAAAACTTCTTAAGAAAATAAAACTGTTTTTTTAATATTAGAAAAAATGTCCAAGAAATGTATACTATCTCAAAATTAACTTAGAAATAGTAATTGATTGTAATGAATAACCATTAAGTAAACATGAGTATTTGTACAAAGATCTAATAAAAGGGATGTGTTTGTGCAACAACTTTCACAGTAATTCCATTCTTTATCTACTTGTGCAACCTGAATGTATTCAACAGTTATGTGCAATTAATATATCATGGTGCAATTACTTGAAAATAAATATTTTTTATCCTTGCAGGTATTTGGAGTTGCGTAAATTTGGTTCCTGTCCTCATGGTGGTTTTGGTTTAGGATTCGAGAGACTTTTACAGGTAGAAATATTTTGGCTACAGAATATTTTTTTTGATGAACTAGAGTTGTTAACATACTGTCAAAAAGTGTTACTTTGAAAAGAAAAACCCTTTTTTATTTCTAGGACTTAATTTTACATTAATTTTCTTAGACCCCCATCCCCCACCATCTAGCTAATAGCAACAGACATTTTGCCACAGCTTTAACAATATTTGTGCTTCCATTAATATGGAAGGGCTTAATACCAGAAAGGCCTATATATATGTATATACAATTTTTTTGTACCCCCGCCTCTGAGGGTACCAACTGCTTATTTTCTCACGTGTTTTCAAAATGCTGGCCATTTGATAAAGTATATTTCTTTTTCAGGTGATGCTGGGTGTAGAAAGCATAAAGGATGTTATACCTTTTCCTAGATGGCCTAATAATTGCAAAACATAATTTAAATATTGTTTGTTTTTGCAACTACTTCAACTAGTTTACTTTAATGTTAAATAAAAGTCCTAATAACCAAGTATTATTCGCTTTCCTTTACATTCAGAGTTTTTGCCAGTTTAGTTTCAATGTTTAAAATGTTAATTTTATGAATAAAATAAAACAATTCTCAAATAAATTAAACAAATATAAAAGTTTTAAAAGACCTTTTTTTAAAAGAGCTCATAAAAATGCACTAAAAATAAGAAGAAAATCCAATCTGCTTTCTTTAAATTATTAATAAAAGCGTTACTTTCTAAGAAATGTATGCGATTTTATTATTGTATTATATTACTTATTTTCAGTGCATTTTAAAAGTAAGTCAATATTTAAAAACACACCGTAGGCCTACTTTTTTTTTGCATTTAGTTTGTTCTTAATCCAATCAACTATACATAAGACTTCACTTCCTTTTTACCATCGACTGGAGAATTCAGTGGATTCTGTGGAAACAACTTGAAGACTTTGACAAAGCAGACGTCTTCTCTCCACTCCCACAAACAACAGGAGACGAGGGAGAAAACAAATATGGTAGCAAAGTCAACGCTGGCTGGAAGCAATATCCACAAGCAAAAGACCACAAATATATTGAAAATTAAGACTACCACACTACCAGCACTGATAAGTCACATTTAATTTGAGGCCCCCAGGAGGACAGACAGTCCTTACTGTGGACCATTATGGCAGAACAGGTGTAGAAGAAAGGATTGGAAAAAAAAAAGCAACCTGTGCACATCTAAGGAACTTATTGAAAAACCTGGTGACAAGACCATGATGCTAAACTATAATAAACCGGGAGTGATCTCCCCTAAACTTTCTCGAATATTCTTATATAAAATAACAGGGGATGGAACTCGGGCTATAGACATGATTTTTAAAGTTTTAAAAATAGAATAAAATCTCGTAGACAAATTAATTGCACACCAAGTGAACGCCAAATAAAAAAGCGCATAATGGTGCGCAATATTATTATTACTTTTAAAATTTACATTAGTTTTTTGAGAAATCGGAAGTAGCGTAAAGTACTACTTCCAGTCAACGGAAATGACTCAAAATTTAATAGAAGGTAGAGACTTAGATCTTTTACTTACATATGAAATTTCATTTATCTATCTGAAATAGTACTCAAGTTATAGGCTTTTGAAAAATTCAAAGTAGGAAAAGTACCACTTCCGGATATCGGAAAGCGCTCAAAAGTTGATACGGATCTACGATTTTGATTAAATACTTATATATGAAATTTCATCAACCTAGCTGTAACGGTACTCAAGTTATCGTGTTTACACACTGACAGACAGACAGACATACGGACAAGATTGCAAAATTATGTTTTTCCGTATCAGTGAGGTGTGAAACGTCGAGATTTGTAAAAATCTCGATTTTTTTTTTTTGCACGATTACAAGACTTTCTCTATACTTCGTATATACGAGAAAGTAAAAATGGGTTACAACAAAGGTTGAGAAAATGGCACAGGACAGAAGACTGCAGAGATCCAATTGGTAGGCAGCCCACACCCCAATAGGGGTGATGGTAACATGACAATAAAATTATTTGCTTAAAAACCCCATCAGTAGCCTTTGATCTTCAAAACAATTATCTGTCCATGTTCATCAACAGTGGTGTGTCAAACTAACCATCCATTCAACGCAATTGGCTAGTACTTATCTTATAAATTTTAATTCAATTGTGACTATCTCTCCAATGAGATACTAATTACAATTGTCTTTGGTGACAATGCATGAATATCTGAAAAGTTTGAACGAAATAGTTGGGTCAAAACTGAGGTAGAAGATTTGATAAGAGCTTTTGTGTTCTAGTAAAACCTACTTACTTGCACTGCAGGATTTAATTTTTCTTTATAATAGTTGCAGGCAACAAATGTTGATTTCATTTCAATTACTGTCATGATTTTAAAAATAAAACTGCACTTAAATGTGTATACACAACTATGAAAAAATGATTAATAGAAAAATGTGGAAAAGATATTTTTAATAGTCATATGATATTGTGCAATTAAACGGCATAGACCACAAGAAGAATCTTATTTATTATTTTCACTGAGTTTTCTTTTTTCCTCAGCATCCTGGTATTGATCTGCAAAATAGTAAAGCATAATCGGTTTAGAATGGTCTATTAATAGCAATAATTTAGTGGAGCTCTCTAAACTTACTTCCGTGCAAAAAGGCTATTATGATTAATTAGTAAAATGATTTATTGTTTCTGTGATATCTATCTATCTATCTATCTATCTATCTATCTATCTATCTATCTATCTATCTATCTATCTATCTATCTATCTATCTATCTATCTATCTATCTATCTATCTAAATATACATTATATATACATATATAAATAAATATATAAATCATAGTATGTGTGTCTGTCCTTTATGAATTACTACACCTCTCATCCAATCGCCATGTAATGTAACTTTAGGGAGTTGCTAAGAGGTCACTGCGAAAAAAAAATTCAATTTTGCAGGGATGACATCAAAATGGAGAGATTGCATGAAATCATCCATTTATGGCTCTTGAAATATGTACCCATGGGCAAACAAAGTGGTAGCTGATGGTCATACTTTTCAATAGGTTACAAAATGGCATCAATTTGCAACAAATGTTATCACTAAGTTGAAATTCAAAGTGACTATTACAAATAGCAGATTTTTTTTTACAAAATTTGTATATTGTCCAAGCTACTGCAATTCAAATTAAATCAAATAAATGGACAACATAGGCCCTTGTGATAAATACCCACTCAGTGTTGGGCCCAATTGTGTGAACCAAACAAAAACTATTATGCGAGGTGCGATAACATGTTGGATGGGAAAACACCATTTATAAAAAACTAGCGTGCCCGTCCGCACATGGCCGCAATCCCAGAATAAAGTATGACATATTTTAAGAGTGTTTGATCAGTGAGTTACCAATCCTATATTTTTAGACGTGTGACCTTATTTTCTAAAACCGAGTTATTTAAATGTAAACGATGCCTGCGTTGTATATCTTGGATCATATTTTTCGAGGCACGGGTTTATTTACACAATCCGCCCAGCAAGCCCCAGGGCATTGTGTATGAGTGTACATTAATTATTGTGATGTAGAACACACTTCAGCGACCGCCCAGGTGTCAAGGACATAGCAGGGCGCTGTCGGTAGCCCCCAATTACACTACCGCAGGGGCAGCGCATACTGCCCCTGGATCAGTTTAATCATCGAATGTCATGTGCCACAGTTTCAATATTGTAGGGTGCTCCTTAATACTAACATAGGCACATTTATTGTTTTGTATACAATTATTGCATAATTTATAACCAAATAATGTTCTCTAAATTTATTTCTACAGAGTATGCCCATTTGTGAAAAATGATGAAACTCCTCAGAACCTTCTCAATTGTCTACACCAAGGTCTTCTTTAGCTTCAACAGAATGATCAGTACCAGTAAACAGCAAATGTTCCACCATTTGCTGATCCTAGGAGAGAAGCCAAACATCAGAGGCAGCCATTGGAGTATTTCAACGACATCTTTATAGACATTCTGTGTTCGGACAATTGTTTATCAATTTAACCTGTACTGTCCTCTAACATGTCTTTTAGCACTGGATAAAGATTATTCCAGGAAATTGGATTTTACATAAACATTGTAAAAAATTCCTAGATGCCGAGTGTATTGGAGCCTTGCCACCAAGTGTGTGACGGTCACATACGTCATGACCATCCACAGATTCAAGCAGATTAAGAATAATCTACACCTGTCAAACTATGTTCTCAACAGGACATAAACAATCCACTAGTACTGGATAAAGATGAACAAAAACATCTCCTGGAAATTGTGTTTTACATAAACATTATAAAAAACATAGATTCCAAAGGTATTGGTGCCTTGCCACCTAATGTGTTACTGTCACAGACATAACCATCAATAGATTCAAGTGGATTAAGAATTAGCTACACCTGTCAAACAATGTTCAAAGGGCAGAAGAAGTTGACCAATATCGGAATTCTGTGCTTATCAAACCCCATGCCATCTGAGATTCTAAGTATTGATGAGCAAATTGTATTGTAGGCAAAAACAGTCCAACCTACAACCATAAAAAGCCATATAGATGGCCTAAAAAGTTTTTGTTGTGTCCAACAACTGTTATATAATCCAAGATTTTGAAGGGCATACAGGTAAAGCTACAAAGGGACAAGAGGACATTGGTGCTGTTGCTAATATTGAGGGGATATTATTACAGTGTGTTCACCAATATGTTGGGCTCAAGATTTACATAGACAATTGGTTCTTCATCATTTAGTTGCAGGCTGTCCTGCACCAACAATGCACAGAAGTTTTTATTTGTTGTATAGCAAACAAAAAAATATGCAAATACATTTTTTACTATAAACCTGCATGTAATTTTTCAGTTGTTTTTTTCTCTTTCAGTTTACATGTTTTTACTTTTGTTTTCACCATAAATAAACTTACATCTTACTAATGTTACCCTCATATCATTTTTACCGTTATTTTCATTTCTATCAACAATTCTATATTAAATTTTGTTTTCTATTTTATGGAAAAGTTTGACAGTTGCGCATAGTTGCAGAATTGCAACAACCAAAATTGTTGTGATATTTATCATCTATTAAAAATTTTTTTTCCTACATCTCGAGTTAGTCCATTTGCTGTAGGAATAAGAAACAAATTTATTTTACCAACTAAACCAATAATTCATGCATTATAGGGAGAAATAGCACAGAGTGCCAAATTGCACCGTGCCGGAGGACGCGCCTGATTATGTTTAGTGAATGACTCTAATACCACATCTTATGCTTAGTGTTCACTGGATAGTCTGGGGCCCAAATTGCAACATGCCGGGGCGTCGGCAAATGCGCCTGATTTAATTTAGTGAACGACTATAACGTCTCATGTTATCCATAGTCTATCTCACTGTTTAAAGCTAACGTATGTGCCATAGCGCTCAAGGAAAAGACCGGTGCCGTGGGGCAATTCAGAACCCCCAACTGTACACTTCTGCCAGGCACCACTGATATGGTGTCTGATTCCATTTAGTCAACAAATAAAGTAACGCACCCTATCCACAGTGTATGGCACTAATGGATGTAGACGCACCGGGTCATATAACCACTGGGGTGCCAAAGGACTCCAATGGTAAATTTAGTTGATGATTATAGTAGCCCACTATTTCCAGAGGGTGTGGCGCTGGTTAAAACTAATGTAGGCGTCATAGTGCTCATGGCGAACTTGGTCATGCGACTGGCAGAGGATGTCTCTGGTGCAGTTTGACTGTTAAATCAAGTAGCACCCTGACCTTCTGTGCAAGATGCCCAATTAAAAAACTCTAGGTGCCCAGATAACCACTGATAGCCATTAAATTTAAAAAAAAAAAAAAGCACTGCTCTTCGATTTACATTTTAAATGCAGCTTGTTTTAAAAATTATTAATTTTGCTTGGATCTAGTTATAAGAAAAGTGCTGTCAAATATGATTTAAAAAAAAAAGGAAAGCAACATTAGTTGCAGGGTACATTCTCTATATGGCAGAAACCTTGGCAAGAGACTTGCTATTATCTTCCCAAAGTTTCAAGGCAATCGGAGGAACATTGTGGTAATGCATTAAAGACACATAAATTTACTTTGATTTTCTATTCCTATAAATTGAATATATATATGTATATATATACACATATAAACACTTTGAGCTCAGTAGTATTTATTAGCACATCAGTTTACCTTTCGAAGCTTCCAATAGCATCAGTTAATTTATGCCGCATCATAAAATTTGCCAAAATGTCAGCAACCTTGAAAAAGGACAAAATGGAAAGTGATTTCTTCTATAATCTATAGTAATAAAGTTAACAGAATATTAAGAACAGATATTATTTCTTTCTCAGTACTTACTTTTTAAAGTGAATTTATAAAGAATCTAAAAGAAATTGTTACCCTCTCTGGTACATCTTCATGGACAGCATGGCCACATTGAGGAAGTAAATTCATTTGAAACTTTCCTGTTTAAAAACAAAAGGTATGTGTATTTATTTTCAAATATACTTCTTATTGTATTAATTCGGTTTTGATATTAAACCCTTAAATTTTAGTAGGAAAGCTGGAACGTGGTATCTTATTTAATCTTAAATAAATGCATTTTATTTTAAAAGACTAACGCAATTTTTTCCCCCTACAAGCAGGTGATTAACAAGATCTAGTTTTAATTTTTGAGTTTTTAAATTATTAAGTGAATTTTATTTACTAGCTGGTCTAGATTTAAAAAAAAAACAAGCACCACTATTTAATTTACATTTTATTTGCAGCTTATTTTAAAATCATTAATTATGTTTGGATCTAGTTATAATGAAGTAATTGTCTAATACAATACAAAAAAATGGAAATGATCGCAGAATGAATTGCCTTCACCCACCAGAAGTGCATTAATTTACAAAAAAATAGAGAGTAAATTTTTTGAATGTAAGTCATACTATAGAGTTCAGTGAATACTATATCTGGATAAGTTAGCGAGGTGTGCATTTTTGGAAATATGTCACAATTGAATGGTTTTTATTTTTAGATTGAATTAAAACGTTTTAAGGTTTTATCTCTGATTGAAAACTTTAGAGATCTAATAAGTTGCCTAAATCTGATATGCACAAAACAATTTGATTGTTTAAGAAAAGCCTGGATTTGGGATCTTTAGTAGTAATTACATATGATGTACTATGGCAACAGACAAACCAACTGCCAGCTGATGAAGAGATCTTCCAGAGAAAATAAAGATAGATTAGCTACACACTCAGGAAGCCTTTATCCAGCATAAAAAGACCAGCTCTCAACTGGAATCCACAGGGCAAGATGAAAAGGGGCTGATCAAGGAAGACCTGAATGTTCTCCCCAAAGTTTGAGGGCGATCGGATGAATGGTGTGAAACCACAATCGACTTTTATATTTTTATATACTGTATAATAATAAAAATAGAGAAAAATCAAAAATCGCGCCCAGATATAGATAGATATAGATATAACAATTAGGTGCAACTGGTCTTTAAAAATATCTTTTAGAGAAAACACATAAAAGCAAATGGTTCCTAAAATATGTTACTTACAAAAGTATGATATAAATTTAAAAAAATAGCATAAAGTACTACTTCCCCAGTCAACTTCCACTTACAGGAATTGGTTAATAGATGCAATGTAAAACTTAAAGGGGAAATTTTCTTAAAAAATTTGTAAAGGAAGGCCTACTCAATGATTGTGTTCACAGGCAGACACATACATAAAGTGACAAAATTGCAAAACTAATTTTTTTTTTATTTGGGGAGGTGTTAAGCGTCAACATTTATCAAAATCTCCATTTAAACTTTTTGCAGGATTACAATGACATTAATTGCACGATTATAATACTTCATCTATACTCAGTATAAGAGAAAGTAAAAAGATTCCAAGAAATTGGTAAATTCTGATGTTTTTCAAATTTTTAGTAATAAAACAAAATTTTAAAAAAGCCATAAATTGTATTGTTTTTTTCTGGTTTCCACAAAAAAGTGTAAACATTGTGTAACTAGGTAGTGCTGTAAAAACTTATTAGAAATATTTACCAGAAAAACTTTGATTAAAACGTGGAGGGGGAATGCAGGAGAGCTACAGTAATGTAATTCCTGATCTGCTTATAATATATAGCCAATAAAAGTTTGTCTAACTAATGATGTGATACATTAACTTATTATAAATAGAAATGTAGTTTTTTAAAATAAGGCAGTTTGTTTTAGATTGTTTTTACAAACACAGAAAAATTGTTAAAAATGTCACCAAAAAAGAGTTGCTAATTTTTTTTTTAGAAATATGTAATGGTTAATGAAATGTGTATGTTAATATGACCCGTCAAATCAACCCCCCGACAAAACGACCCAGTCAAAATAGTCCAGTCAAAAGGGCCCGACTTATTGGCTTCCGTCAAATGGGCTCCCGTCATATTGACTTGCGACATATAGGTTCTCGACAAATGGGCTCCCGACATTTAGGCTCCCAACAAATGGGCTCACGACATATTGGCTCCAGACAAATGAATCATATGACCACTATTGGCATAAAAGTAACCATTTTGTCCTACTTCCACTACAACCTCTTTTAAATGCCTGAATGAAATTGGTTTTCATTTCACAAACAGATCAAGCCCTTAACAGCTAAATTCCACCAATTCTAAAGTACTGCAGGTAGGAATGTTCAGCTTGGACCCATCTCCCAACATAATGAGTTAGAACAGCCTATAACCAACTCATTTATGGAAGTCATAGATAGATGACCTTTAAATTAAACATACTATTTCTTCTAATAGATAAACTATTATAAGAATAAGGCCTACTGAACAAGAAATGCATATGTAGTATTACTTACGAGTGTTGGATATGTTAACTCTAAAAAATATTGATGAAGGGGTCGCACTGGCAGGTATCATATTCAATGAGACCATTTTGTCGGGAAGCTTAGTCTCTACGGAAACCGTACCGTCAGTTTTTGCCAAATTGACAGGAGCCTATTTGTTGTGAGCCAAAACGACGTGAGCCTATTTGTCGGGGGCCGTTTTGTCAAGAAACTAAATGTCGGGAGCCTATATGTCGGGAGACTGTTTGTCGCGAGCCTTATTGACTGGAGCCCTGTTGTTGGGAACCTATATGATGGGAGCCTATTTGTTGGGAGCCTATATGACAGGGTCCATATCTCGCTGGCCCTTTTTCACTGGGCTCTTATGTCAGGGCACTTTCATCGGGGCTGTTTTGACAGGGCTGTTCTGTCATTGGCCGTTTTGACGCCGCACTGTTTACAAGTCTATCGAAGTCTTTATTAAAGTAGGCGTTTTGATGCCGTATTATATATATATATATATATATATATATATATATATATATATATATATATATATATATATATATATATAATTACAAACCTTGCATTTGTCCAATAGTTAAGTCTTTGTCTAATCTATCTGGACCTAAAAATAAATTTTAGAAAAGGAAGGGTAAGTCATTTTTATAGTAAATGTTGATATACATATTTGACATTTTAGACAAGTATTAAGATTCCCAAAAAATAAGCTATTGCAATACCTAATTTTGCTTAATCAAAATAATAATAAGAACAGTTTTCTAAGTCCAGTTGTGTGTAAGTTTAAATGCACAGGTGAAAAGGTAAACAGCACTTGATAAAAGAAAGAAATAGGCAGAAGAAAAAAGATACCATTAAGGACATTTCAGATATATTCTTTAAACACTGTTGAACCCATTAGAATTTACACACACACAAGGAAACATTTTGTCACAAAAAAAGTAACAATCATTTTGGTAAAGATCATTTTAGTTATAACTTTTATATCAATAGTTTAACCAATACCCTGTGCAAGGGTTTTCTCCAACATAAAAGTATTTATTTAAAGTCATTTGATTAAGTAGATGTTACCTGCAAGTATGAGAATTTTTGGTGCTTCACAAGACAAAAACTTTTGTGATAGTCCTTCAAACCATCCTTAAAAAAAATAAAGAAAAGTCTATTTTCTAAAATTTAAAAGTTCTAAAACTAAAAAGTTTTCTTAAAACTATAAAATTTAAATCACAAATAAACCGGGAGTGATCTCCCCTAAACTTTCTCGAATATTCTTATATAACTTGGAATATAGACATGATTTTTAATTACTTAAACTTTTAAAAATAGAATAGAATCTCATAGAAAAAAGAATTGCCAAATGAACGCCCAAACAAAATGTGCATAATAGTGCGCAATATTATTAGTACTTTATAAATTTACATGCGTTTTTTGAGATATAGGCTTTTGAAAAATTCAAAGTAGAAAAAGTACCACTTCCGGTTATCGGAAATCGCTCAAAAGTTGATCAGGATCTACGATTTTGATAAAATACTTATATATGAAATTTCTCCAAACCAGCTGTAACGGTACTCATGTTATCATGTTTACACACAGACAGACAGACACACACACAGACAGACATACGGACAAGATTGCAAAATTATGTTTTTCCATATCAGTGATGTGTAAAAAGTCGAGATTTGTAAAAATCTCGATTTTTTTTTTTTTGCACGATTACAAGACTTTCTCTATACTTCGTATATACGAGAAAGTAAAAAAAGGTAACAAACCAGGATGATCTCCCCTGAACTTTATTGAATATTCTTATATAACACTACGGAGGATGGCACCTCAGGATATAGATATGATTTTTAATCCATTTTTAATTACTTAAACTTTTTAAAATAAAATAGAATCTCGTAGAAAAAAGAATTGCGCCCCGAGTGAAAGGCAAAAAATCTGTGTATAATAGTGCGGAATATTATTAGTACCTAATAAATTCACATGCGTTTTTTGAAAAATCAGAGGTAGCGTAAATTACTACTTCCGGTCAAAGGAAAATTACTGACATTTTGACAAAAAGCAGAGAATTAGATCTTTTACTTATAGGTGAAATTTCATTTATCTATCTAAAACAGTACTCAAGTTATAGGCTTTTGAAAAATTGAAAGTAGGATAAGTGCCACTTCCAGTTACAGGAAATAGCTGAAAAGTTGATACAGAACTACAAATTTGATGTAATACTTATATATAAAATTTCATCAACCTAGCTGTAATGGTACTTAAGTTATTGTGTTCACAGACACACATACACATACATACGGACAAGATTGCAAAATTATGTTTTTCCGACTCAGGGAGGTGTAAAACGATTTTTTTTTGCACGATTACAATACTTTCTCTATACTTTGTATACGAGAAAGTAAAAAGTACTGGAAATAATGGTTGGAAAAGGATACATTTTAAAAATGTACGTATTTTGAAATTCAAGTCATTTTTCAACTTGTATAGTTGTACTTTATTGTGACTACTAATCTTTGGGGTTGTTAGTACGCCCTACAAACTCTTCCTGCCCCACCCCCAACAATTGTCATTTCATATTAAGTTACTGCTGTTAAAAGCAGCAGTTAGGTTAGACAGGCATGTTAAATGTAGCAGAAAGAGGTAGAGAACAATTGAGTGCAGAGATCATGGGAGGATCTGATAAGTTTGATGAGAGAAAGTGGGTTCACTTTCAAGGATACTGTAAGGCCACACATCACAGAGCATGATTGAATACAGAGATAAGAGAACAGTAGCAGTAGAATGTGAGCAATATGGAGAAAAACAGTGTGACATTGGAGGTCTGTTGTTTTTTGTTATTTTTGGAACATACACATATTTATGGGGAAAGTATATTTGCTTAGAACTCAATAATGAGCATGTGGTTTTCACAAACTTAAATATTTCTGTCAAAAGGTTTTTTTAAAAAGGTATAGGCTTAAACAAATTGCCCACCTTGCCAAAACTTCTCTGTCTGAGATAAATCAATCCTCCAAGTGTAGCTATTCTGTTTCTGAAAAATATTAACTATTTTAAAATTTATTTATACTTAAACTTATCAAAATAGAATAGAATCTCACAGAAAAAAAAATTGCACAAAAATTGAACAGCAAACAATGTATATAAACATAACAATTAGTGTATAACTCAAAATTTGACAGAAGGCATCGAAATAGATCTTTTACTTATATGTGAAATTTCTTTTATCTACCTGTAACAGTATATAGGCTTTTGAATAAACAAAAGTAGAATAAGTTCCACTTCCGGTTACCAGAAATTGCTGATAATTTTATATAATACTTAGGAAATTTCATCAACCTAGTTGTGACAGTACTCAAGTTACCCTGTTCACAGACATACACACACAAAATTGCAAACCAATGTTTTTCCGACTCAGGGAGGTGATTTTAGATTTTTTTGCACCATTACAATACTTCAAACTCCGCCATTGTCTGGTCCCAAGTCCAGAATGAGAAAGGAGGAGGGCTTGGTTTTTTACCCACCATGTAAAAACAAAAACGCTACGGAAACAGATCTAAATCAAACCATCATGGGAGAGCAACCGAGGATTGAGGCAGCTTTGCCTGATATGACGAGTCTAGATGAAAGAACAAGAAATAATAGAAGCTATACAAAAAACAAAAAGCAATAAGGCTCCAGGAGAGGACAGAATCACTGCGGAGATGCTAAAGGCAGACCCAAAAATAGGTGCAGAAACTCTATCAGGGATCTTCAATAAAGTACGGAATGAAGAAAAAGTCCCAGATTCTTGGAAACTGGGAATCATTATCAAATTACCCAAAAAGGGCGACCTTAATGTTTGTGAGAACTGGAGAGGCATTAATCTTCTGTCAGTACCAGGAAAAATCTTCCGCAGAGTCTTATTACAAAGTGTAACAACATGAACTTCATTGTTGTTATTGTGGGTTCTTCAATATACTCACACGAGCAACAGTAGTTGTGAAACTATAACTTTATTTACACTTTATACACTACAGTGAAATGATGAATCCATAGTATTAGTAAATCCATAGATAAACAACTAGTATAATTTGGTATAAGTACAATCACAGTCACGAATCAAAGTGACGTAGTGACATCCTACATTCACAGTCACAGTCCAAACGCAAGCACCCCCGTTCACCTTTCGCTCTACCTTTTATACGGTCCATTCTCTCCCCTTACGTACATGAGCGATCTCACCCAAAAGCATGGGAAAATACATGACGAGTCGCTCAGACAGTCCTTCCGCTAGCCAGGTATTCTTCATTCATGCAACTTCATGTAAAACACAATATAATATAAACATACCTAATTATACAGTCTGTGACACAAAGAATGAGGAAAGGAATTGATGGGATCCTTCGTGAAGAACAAGCTGGCTTCAGGGCCAACAAGTCATGTAACGACCAAATATTTGTCTTGCGCACTATAGTGGAACAGTCCCTGGAGAGGAATTCGTCTCTCTACATCATTTCGAGAAAGCATTTGATAGCATCCACCATTATGGAAGATACTAGAGCTATATGGCTTTCCAGGAAAAGTCATAAACATACTTAAGGACAACCAATGCTGTGTGCGACATGAAAATCAGCAAAGTGAATGGTTCAAGGTAAAAACAGGAGTCAGACAGGGCTGTGTCATCTCACCTGTCATCTTTTTGGTGGAAATAGACTGGATTATGAGAAGAGCCACTGAGAATAAGCCAAGAGGAATTGTTTGGGAACTTACCAACCACCTAGAGGACTGTGGCTTTGCTGATGACTTGGCTTTACTCTCACATGCCCAAAAAGACATCAAAGCAAAAACCACAAAAATAAAAAAAATAAAGATAAACTCCGGAAAAACCAAGCTAATGAAAATAAAAACCAAAAGTGCTCTCAAGACCTTTGCGAATGGAGCAGAGCTAGAAGAGGTCGAAGACTTTAAGTACCTGGGCAGCTATATATCAGCAAATGGCAGCATGTAGAAAGAAATGGCCACCAGAATAGCAATGGCAGCATAAGCTTTCAACAGACTTGCTAAGATCTGGAAATCATCCTCACTGCAGCAGAGAACTAAAATAAGGATCTACAAGTCTAATGTACGATCTGTACTCCTCTATGCTGCAGAGTTATGGAAACTAAACAAGAAAGGAGAGAGCCGACTCAGAGGATTTGAAAGAAGATCCCTCCAACGTATTCTCAGAATAAAGTGGGACGACAAAGTCCCGAACAAGGAAATATGGCGAAGGACTAGACTAAACGACATTGTTTCAGAAGTTCGAATGAGGAGATGGAGATGGCTGGGCCATGTCCTACGCATGAGCAAAAGAAGACTCCCCAACATGGCGCTGAAGTGTAATCCGCCTGGAAAGCGAAAGACAGGAAGACCACTGGGAACATGGAGGAGAGAGATGGAAGAAGAAGTGCAGGCTACTGGTAAGACCTGGCATGAACTAAAGTGGCTTGCCCAAGACAGAGTGGAATGGCGGAGATTTGTTGTTGCCCTATACTCCACAGGGAGTGATGAGGATTAAGTAAGTACAATATTTCAACTATACCTCATATAAGAGAAAGTAATAAACAAAACCAAGTCACAGAAAACAATACTGAGAAGTAAATTGCATGATCAGTAAGGGTTAAAAAAAATGACAAAATACAGTTCATCCATGAGTTGACAGGGGGCAGAAATTGAAGTGGGGTAAGGTAACATGAGACTCTATGAATTAACCAGGAACCACTCTCAAGCAAAAACATTAATCTCAACAAATGAAGAATAAAAAGGTAAAAGAACAGAGAGACTGATGGGTCCATCAACAGAGAAGATTGTAAACCACATGGCATGAAAATCCACTGTATAGTTGCTGAACTATTTCCACTAACTTTTCAGGTACACCATAGTGTCTCAATAGATTCCTTATTGTTTGCCTATCCACACTATCAAAGGGCTTAAGTTCTCACAGGGTTCCTACACCAAAGTGAACTAAAAATTCCAGGAGTTTTTCAGGAGAAAAAACAAAATTTCAGGACATAATTTAGTGACTCACCCTGCGCTGAATGGAAGGAAGTTTGACATTTCTCAAATAGGAAGTGGTCTTTATAAAATGCTATGAAGCATAGCAGTTGTTATTTTTAAAAAGTAACTGTTTCTAAACCATTTGGTTGAGTTAAAGTAGATTCAATTTTGCGCCCCACCCCTGCCATTTATAATTAATTTATGGACCTCTCAAATACCTTTGAGACTTTCTCTCTGGTGTCCATTAAATTTTATTACAAAATTAGACCTCTATTCGATTCAAAATATACCAATAATAAATTTAAAAATTGACCTTATAATAAAAAAATGTAATTGTCTCTAAGATCTAGAATCTAGCTCTAGATTCTTATCATTTTATTTAGCAAATGAAATTAACTGAAATTAAAATAGATCGTATTACTAGAGTTAGATCTAGAATCTGCTACTTATATTAAATTTTAAAAGTAGTTGATATTTTTGTTGTAGAAGGCTTTAACAAATTACTTAGGTCTACTTACTATAATTACAGTAATATGAATCTGATACTGAATTGGGTAATCTATCGTTTTAGGTACGTAAAATCGCCCACGACTAGTAATGTGAAAAACAGGTGACTCCTTAAATTTTAATAATTATTTCACATTTTGAGGAGCATTTATGTTTTGAAAAATACAAAAATGTTTCCTTATTTCATTTATGTATCTGTTTTTAAACAATTGAATTAAAACTTTTCAGTAAAAAAAGAAGACTAGCGAGGTTTCCAACAGACGCAACCATGCTCATTTACTATAGCAGACATCTTGTTTCAGTTTGTTTTCATGTAAACTTATTGCAGATTCAGGGGAAGCCACTCTATTTTACAAATGGCTGCTGTTTATATAGTATAGCAAATCTTGCTCGCAAACACTGCTGTTTAAAGTTAATTTCTGGGCTATATTTATATGTTTAGCCATTGATTTAGGTTTTTATTCATTTATCTATAATATTTGACACAAATATATCACAGTATACTTGTTAAAGCCTTGACAATGAGGTAACTTTTTCGTACATTACTAGCCGCGGGCGATTTTACGTACCTAAAACGATAGATTACCCTGAATTGAGTTTAGTTAAATTTAGATTTTGTTATCCCCCTTTAGTTTTGAACCCGTTTAATTAATTTTTTGTCACTAATCAAACATCTAATTAAATTAAAAAATAAACAGACTTGTGGAACATATATGGAAAGTTTAAACAAAATTGCTGCATTAAAAGTGGGTCAAAATTGAGTTACAAGATTTGCAACAAACCCACAAACAAACAGATGTTGTGAACTAAATAAAAGCTTGTAAAAATAGTAGTCTATAAAGGGATGCTTTTTATAAGCATACTCACTGTCTGAGGATTAACTGGTACCTTGAAAACATTTGAGGAAGTTGATTCATTATTTCCTTCATCCTCCTGTTCCTCTGCTATTGTATCTGTAAAAGTTACTTGTTGATGCTCTAATTCTAATGTTCCTGTTTCATCACTGTTAGAACTGCAATATTTCATTACAGAAATTTTATTATCTTAATAAAAATCCATTTCAAAGACAGAATTAATTTATAATCTATATATATAATTCTCTTCTTCGAGCCGTTAGAAAACAAGCTGCAAACGCTCTCCCTACCTCCCCACCCCTACATGGTTTTAGTGAGCTGTGTTCACTCTAAATGTTTACAAGCAGAGCCAACGATTTTAAACGTAGGGGGGGGGGGAGGGGGGGGGGGGGGGAAGGAAGGGGGGGGAGGGGGTTATGGTCCTTAACGAGCTACTTATAGTGTTTTAAAGAAATATTTTCAGTGGCAGCGTTGGTACTGCCGAATTCACAAATTATGAATTATTGAAAATTAGAAACAACTAAATAGCGGCGTATGTTATGCCGCGGGCCGGCTCGTGTTATTTAATTCATTAAATAAAAAATATGATTATGCTAATATTTTCATTAAAATGCAACTGATTTTAGCACAATTATCTACAGATATTCTGGTTTTCTTTTAATACCCTTCTCCTCAAAAAAAAAAAAAGACATCAACATTAAATAAGATAAAATGTAGACAATTAAACCATTAGAAATGCTAACCTTACTTATGTGTGCAGGTATAATTAAAAACTGAACAATTGAAAGATAGTTGCACTGAAACACTGGACCGCTATTTTTGCTAAATCCAGAGATTGTACTTTTCTGTTTTCTACTGAAATCCAATTTTCCAGTTTAAAAGAAAATATACACTAAAATTGCTAAAATAGATGGTAATAAAATCAAGTCTTACCTTTTCAGCTGTCCAACCATAGAAACCCTAGCAGATTCTAAATTCATTATTTGTCCACTTCTTACTCTGTTAATATAATTATAATTAAATCTATAAATAATTTACAAGCAATGTATGTTCACAATTAAATACATGTATATGACACTGCCAAAGCCAGAAATCTCTGCCAAAGTGTGAACTAACTGGCTAAATCAGGAAGTGATTAATATCACTACACATTGACCAATGCACAATCTTTCATTAATTAGGAAAATTGGCCAGCCAGTTTGCTATAATGGCACAGAGTAAATATTCAAAGATAAAATAAGAAGGTTAAGGGCAGATGCTGTTGGTTTGTATACTGATATAATAATCACATTAGGCTCTTGTGGGGAAAAGTTGGAACTTTTGAATTAGACAGCAGTTTTTTATTGTTACACCTGCAGTGACTTGTTGAGCTTTTGTTGGAGCAATACATGATGTTTCGTAGCCCATAGATGCTACTGATAGCAGTTTCTTGTGCACTACGGATAACTTACTTCTCCAATACAGTAGTTTGAAACATCATGTTCTGTTCAAACATTTTACAAAGTCCCCTTGATGTTCCTGACAACTGCAAGGACACATGGTCACCATAAAGTTCCCTTTTTCAAACCTGACGGTCTATAGGGCAAGTGAAGTAGAGTTCACTTGTTTCTGTGACCTCTGCATATGAAGAGATAGTGTGTTCAGCACTATGCCCAGCCGCCTTTACTTTCCTTAACCTGAGTTAGGTACCCATCAGAGTTGGGTGCACTCAGGGACGGTCTACTGATTTGAACCCGGATTAGAGCTCGAGACTTACGGGTTAGCAGCCCAGCTCTCTACCGCTAGACCACTCCGTTACATTGGTCACCTTAAGCATGGTCAATTTCTGATAAATGGATGGGAAATTTTTCTCTAACTTATGGGTCAGAATTTTAACTTTTTAACATCTTGCCACCTTGAATTAACAAACTGCTGGGGCAGCTAACCACTTGTTCCTGATTTCTTGTTAATTATGACATGACTATCTCTCAACATCCAAGATATGGATTAAAAGTATTTGCTTCTGTTTTATTTGTTTGATCGAATGTATTTTGAGTCTAATGTAAAAAGGACAGAATGACAAGAGTAGAGGGACGGAGCATAGAATTGTGGCAAGACAGAGCTTTGTATTAGTCTAGTTGATGACTAGTAGCATTAAATAGATGGCTGTATAACAAATAGAAGTATTGTCCAGGATTATTCATATTAATTATTAGTATGCATGGAAATAATTCTGATACCATCCACTTCACTGAAGATAATTTAGTATAGTTTACATAGTTCAAGATCCCATTTCAGTGTCAATGTGAGAGCAGTCTGCTCTCATTCTTGGTATCTGTACCCATTTCCATAGTCTGACAACTAATTAAATGAGAGTTCTTTTTTTTAACTCAAAATTTAGATGGTATTTGTTCCGAAAAGTTTTTAGTTTAATCTCAGTTGCATGTGTGATGTTCTGACTTATGAGCCGTACTTGTTGATGCTAAACACATTACTTTTAAACATTCTTAATTTGGTAGATAGGGTTATCTTTCCATTTTCAAATAATTAGTATTTACAGATAAATAGTATTAATTTTCAAAACAATCACTATTGGTTCAAATAGAATTACAAGAAAAAAAGTTCAGGAAAGTTCTCATCAATAATGCTTTTTGGGATTAGAGCCTTAGTCCACACATCTTGAATACTCAAAACTTTATTTGCCACTGACCATTTGCGCTGTCAGTTATTTATTGATATAGTTCCATTTTTAGAGAAGTGTGTAAAACAAATATGTGCAACATTTTGCTATTCAACCAAAAAAATTAATTAAAAATATACATCAAGATGTTATAATATAACAAAATGCTACTGATATTTAGGCCTAATGTGCCAACATGATACCCCTAACACATAAAACAAACAAAAGATAATGTTTTAAATGTTATGTTTGTTTACCTAAAGCATATAAAGTATTATCTGACATTAATAAAATTTTTAAAGATGAATTTTAAGACATAATAAGTTAACCTACGCCCATTCAATAGCCTTCTCAATTGTCTCAAATGATTTAGGTCTTCCCCTTAGAAATGACTGCATACTTGCCAAAGCCTCCAAGGCAGTACCTTAAAAATAAAAACGTGTTAAAAATATTGGAGGTATTGAAATAAAAATTTATAAAACACGTTTTAGTAACAAACTTTTATATAATTACTAGCGTGCCCGTCCCTGCGGCAATGCGCGGGGAGAGAAGTAAGTCTGGCGAAATATATAAGAAGGGTTTTATTTATGCGTTCATCATCATCATTCCTTTGTGGCCCCTGGAGAGCAAAGGGCTGCAACCACACATCTCCATCAGACTCGGTTTTGGGCTGCCCCCTTTATCTGTGCCCATGTGAACCCAGCTGTTTTCACCTCTTCTTCAACCGATCTTCTCCATGTCTTCCTTGGCCAGCCCACCCTCCTTTTTCCCTGGTGATTCCTGTCCAAAGCATGCTTTGCGATGTTTTCTTTTTCTTTTCTTAATGTGTGTCCGTTCCATCCCCATTTTCGGGCCTTGATATCTGTCTCTATTTGCTGTTGCTTTAAAGTTCGCCACAGGTCTCTGTTTGATATTTTGTCTGGCCATCTTATTTTAAGTATATGTCGTAAGCATTTGTTTACGAATGCCTGAAGCTTATCAGTATTTGTCTTCGTGACCCTCCAAGTCTCCGAGCCATAGAGCAGCACTGCCTTGACATTTGTGTTGAAAATCCTAATTTTGATCCGGAGTGACAGGGCCGTGGACCTCCACATCGGGCGCAGTGAGTTGAAGGCACATCTAGCCTTGTTGATACGGCATTTTATGTCCTCGTCTGCTCCCCCGTCCTTATTGATCACGCTTCCCAGATATGTGAATGTATTTGTTTCACGTAAATCTTCTCCATTTAGCTGTATGGGCAGGTCCTGGCTGTTATTGATTCTGATGACCTCTGTTTTATTTTTATTGATTTTTAGTACAACTTTGGAGGCTTCTTCAGATAGCCGATTTTGTTTGGCTTGCGTATATTGATGCTTGTGAGATAGTAGGCAGATGTCATCGGCAGAATCAAGATCCTCCAGCCTTTTGGTGAAACTCCACTGGATTCCTGTGTCGTTTTTTGTGGTTTTCAGCATGATCCAGTTGATTACCATCAAGAATATCATTGGCGATAGCATACATCCCTGTCTTACTCCCGTCGTCACCGTGAATGGTTTTGTTAGTTTTCCCTTGTGTATTATTACCTGACTGGTGGAGTCTTCATATAGTTTCTGTGTGATAGATATAAATTTTTGGGGTATTCCATAGTAGCTCATTAGCTTCCAGATAAAATCTCTATTCACACTGTCAAACGCCTTTCCGAAGTCGACAAAAGTCATGTATAGGGGGATTGCCACTCGAGGGACTGTTCAATAATGATGCGTAGCGTGGCAATGTGGTCAGTACATGACCTGTCTTGGTGGCAATGTGGTCAGTACATGACCTGTCTTGACAAAAACCAGCATGTTTTTGTCACAGCTTTTTGTCCAAGCCATCTCTAAGTCTCTCTAGGATGATTCTTGTCAGCACCTTACTTGGAACTGAAAGAAGCATTATCCCTCTCCAGTTGTTGCATTGTGTCAGGTTACCCTTCTTTGGCAGTTTTATCAGGTATCCCAGTTTCCAGTCAGATGGGATTATTTCTTCTCAAATCTGCTTAAGTAGAGGATGCAGTATGTCTGCTGATATGGCTGGGTCTGCTTTTGAGTAATTTCCGTTGACCGGAAGTAGTAATTTATACTATTTCCGATTTCTAAAAAAAAAAAACTAATATGAATTTATAAAGTACTAATATTCCACACTATTATACAAATATTGTTTACTTGGTGCGGAATTCTTTTTTTTTTACGAGATTCTATTCTATTTTTAAAAGTTTAAGTAATTAAAATTTGATTAAAATTATTTCTATATCCTGAGTTGCCATCCCCCGTAGTGTTATATAAGAATATTTGAGAAAGTTTAGGGGAGATCACTCCCGCTTTATTACTTTCTCGTTTACAAAGTATAGAGGAAGTAATGTAATCATGAAAGAAAAAATAAAAAGCGAGATTTTTAAAAACCTCAAAGTTTTACATGCTCAAGAGTCGGACAAACTTAAGTTTAGCAATTTTATCTGTATGTCTGTGTGTGTTTCTGTCAGTCTGTGAACACAATAACTTGAGTACCTTTACAGTTAGGTTGATGAAATTTCATATTTAACTATTATATCAAATTTGTAGTTCTGTATCCACTTGACAGCAAATTCCACTAAATGGAAACTTATTCTACTTTCGGTTTTTCAAAAGCCTATACCTTTTTCTGATAGACATATACACATACATATATATATATATATATATATATATATATATATATATATATATAATACTAGCCGTCCCGGCCAGGCCCTGCTCTGGCTTCTGTGAAAAACCCTTCTGTTAAAGACCATCACCTGTGTGTTTAGTAATCATCATAAACCATGCATTGCCCACCCAAACCACAACCAACCAAAACCAAAACAACAAAACGCAAACATAACGCTAACACAATTACAAATACAAACGAAAACAAAAACCTAATAACAAACCCAACCACAACCACAAACACCAATACAAACACAAAGAAAAAACAAACAAAAAAGCAAACGAAAACAAAAACCTAACAACAAACCCAACCACAACCACAAACACCAATACCAACCAATAACAACACACAAAAAAACGAAAAAGCAAACGAAAACAAACCAAATCCAAACGCAAAACCAACCAAAACACAAATACAAACCCAAAAAAAAAAAACACAAACAAAAACGAAAAAAGAAAGAACAAAAACGAACCAAATCAAACCGCAACCACTAACGCAAACCCAACGGAATCACCTGTTTTAGCTTAATAAACGACTATAGTACCCCAACTTATTCATAGTCTTTTGCACTCACTTAAACGAACGTGCCTGTTTCAATTTAATGAACAATTTTAATACTCCAAGCTTATCCGTAAAATACCTACAACATTTGCACTTGATCAATCCCCGCTAATTATGTAATTATTTTTTTCCCCAACACCAAATAATAAAAAGTAAATTCTTTTCCACTAATGCAATGTTTTATAAAGGGAAGTAATTGTGTTTTCCTAATTTATCAAAGGGAAGTGAGTGCTAAAGGACTAAATATAAATAATATATATATATATATATTGATATATATATATATATATATATATATATTGATATATATCAGGGGTCGGCAACCTTTTGAAGCGGAAGAGCCAAAAGTTACAATTTTCAAAATTTCCCTGGTTTTAAAGAGCCACTAACATTTTTTAAATTTCAAATATATTATTTTTTTATTAAGATTATTAGTATTTGTGCAAGGAGCTGAAGAGCCGCATCTTGACATCAAAAGAGCCCCATGCGGCTCGTGAGCCGCACGTTGCCGACCCCTGATATATATATATATATATGTGAAATTTCATTTATAAGTAAAAGATCTATTTCTCTGTTTTCTTCAAATTTTATGTAATTTCAGGTGACTGGAAGTAGTACTTTTAGCTCTTTCTGATTTCTCAAAAAACGCATATTAAATTTATTTTTAAGTTGCTTCCTCTGTATATTGTCCGTCACTTGCGGAAAATTTCGAACAAAATATCGAACATTTCCACCTGACCGAGTAATTTTATACTTTTCATATTGTGACATAAAATGTTACTTAATTAGATGATTAATTAACCTTTTGAAAATTAATTAAATTTTTCTTTATTAAGTACTAATGTTCTGCACTATAATACACACATTGTTTGCTGTTGATTTGGTGCACATTTCTTTTTTCAACGAGGTTCTATTCTACTTTTAAAAATTGAAGTATTTAAAAGTTGATTTTAAAAATTGCACAAAAAAACATTTTAATAACAAGCTTTTAAGTAATACTGCACTAAGAAGGGGAAAATAAATTATTTTCTTTTAGCCTATATATTATAATACTCAACTATTTAAATAAATGAAAATTGTGCGTCACAATAACATGTATTTGATACTTTTACTAATATTGATAAACTTACCTTCCACTACATCAATCACTGCAAGACCAACAAGATTACCAATAAGGTTTCTTACAGCAGTATGTACAGCAATGGCACCTCCCATACTAAAATTAAAAAAAACAAGTAGCACTGAAATTTTTGTATAGATATACAAGATGCTAATTAAAAATACTGCATCCATTTCACCTAAAATTATATTTTCTAATAATTGTCAAGGGTTGATTAAAGAGTACTGATCACAACTGCATTGGTTTAAGTTCATTCTTATTTTAATTAATAGCAGGTAGTACCTTGCTAGGAAACATTTTCCAATTTTTTCCAGAGAAATACTATTTCTTGACTGAGTATAAGACTTTTCTATTGAAATAAATAAGACAATGTCTACTACTGTCTGCCTACTTAACTTTAAAATTCTAAAATTTGTCTATTACTATCATTATGATTAATAATGTATGTAATTTGTATCCACTTCAAGACCTCACACAAATAATAATTAGTTATATAATTGAGCAAAGCCAATGAAAAGAAGTGAAATCAAACAAGAACACCAAACCTAAGAGTATAGGAGAGATTAGGAGAACAGTGTTGATTCAAATTTATCCTTACAGAAGGATTAACTATGGAGCAATGGCATCAGCGTAAGAAATAATAGTGGGCCAGCTTGATGGCACTTGCATTAACCAGTTTATAAGACGAATACATCAGCATACTACTTACAGTGAAAAAAGGCAAAACCAACGTTGAATAGTTCAGATGCTATTCACATAAGAAGAGTTAGTAAGTACATCAGTTTTCAAACATAAATATTTGGTACTTTGCATCATGCCATCTGCTGGTACTATTAAAAATATAACCAACTACTTCATATAAATACACCTTTTTTAAATATAAATTTGGTACATTTACCTATGGCCTACAAGTATGATAGGTGGAAATTCTTCTTTGTACAGACTTGTAATTATATTTGCAACATCACTGAAATTTTAAAATGTGATGAAATAATGAATAAACTCCATTTCTGAATTAGAAGTTAATAAATCATGAAAAATATAAAGTGCATCAATGAAACAAACTTTAAAAAGAGTATGTAGGTAGTAAAGCTCCTATTTACACACAGCGATCCATTGGGCAGATTAAGTAAAATTCATGTTTCTTGACCTGAGCTTATAAAAGGGATAGTGTGGTCAGCACAGTGCACCGCCAAACGACCCAGGACAAAACTACCCTGTCACAGACATGCCTACCCCTGTCAGCCAAAAGTAGGAACAGTCATGCCTAAAAAGAGGAATTTGTAGCCAAAAAGAGGAACTTAAGCGTGGACGCTACTTTACTAAGTCAAAAACAAACAAAAAATTAATTAAAAATTACTCTAATGATATTAGTTAGGCTTCTAGTCATATATATTAACTAGTCTCTAGGCTACATTTACATACTGCTTAATGTGAGGTTACATTTAAAAAAAAAGTTAACCAGTAACCTGAGACCCCCCCCCCCCCCCCCATAAAAACATTAGCTTTGACTTAACATTATTGATTTGATTATTTATGCCTTGCTATGTTCTAGGCTATATAAATAACAAATGCTGAAGGCTTCATCATATGTAATATATATTATATGTTAAGAGCAAAGACCCTTGATCTACCTAGTAAAAGTCCTAGACCTAGTTACTTCTTACCAAGTTTTTCATAATAGTAGTTACTAGTTAAGTTACAACTTACAAGATAAGATCAGTGTTCACTATTTCAGTATCTACTAGTAGATCTAGTTACAATTCTAGATCTATAGTAGTAGATATACTACTAGCTAGATCTAGTATTAGATGATACTTGTAAATATTGTAAGTAAACTAGGAAACAGAAACGTATTCCAAAGGGAGAAAATCGCTTTACCCTGCCTTTTTAAAAATTTACTTTATTACCTTTCGTTATTAATTATTTTTTTCAAAAAAATCAGAACAAACTGAGTCAAAATCGGAATGACGGAACAAATTATTTTTTAGGTGAAAAAGCGGGATGGTTCAGATTTTGGCGGGACGGTAGGCATGTCTGCTGTCAATATGACTCCATCAAATCGACCCCCGACAAAACAACCCAGTCAAAATAGCCCCCTCAAAAATGCCTCGACATATTGACTCCCAACAAAATGGCTTCCGACATATTGGCTCCAGACAAATGGGCTCCCAACACATTGGCTCCCGACCTTTGGCTCCTGACAAATGGGTTCCCGACATATGTATTGTATGACCACTATTGGCATAAAAGTTAAAAGTAACCATTTTGTCCTACCTCTGTTACTGCTATAACCTCTTTTAAAAATATCAAATAACTGATTCATGAATCAACAGCAATTCACAAAAAAAATCGAGCCCTTAACATCTAAATTCCACCAATTATAAAAGTCTGATAATGTAAAATTTACAACAGTGAAGATCTGTTGCTTAAAAGCGAGCACACAACTTTAAATATTTGAGATATATGATGTTTAAAGGATAAGAACATATTGCAGGTAAATGTACAATTTGTACCTCTCTCCCCAAACACTGAGTTGGAACAGCCTACAATCGACTCTTTTGATGGAAGTCATAGCTAAGTGACCCTTAAATTTAAAACATTATTTCTTACGAGCCGGCCCGCGGCATAACATACGCCGCTATTTAGTTGTTTCTAATTTTCAATAATTCATAATTTGTGAATTCGACAGTACCAACGCTGACACTGAAAATATTTCTTTAAAACACTATAAGTAGCTCGTTAAGGACCATAACCCCCCCCCCCCCTTCCTTCCCTCCCCCCCTCCTCCTCCCCCCCCTACGTTTAAAATCGTTGGCTTTGCTTGTAAACATTTAGAGTGAACACAGCTCACTAAAACCATGTAGGGGTGGGGAGGTAGGGAGAGCGTTTGCAGCTTGTTTTCTAACGGCTCGAAGAAGAGAATTATATATATAGATACTAGATAAAATAATATTAAAAAAAGGCCTATCAAACAAGAGATGAATACGTTGTATTACTTTAAAGTGTTCGCTAAGCTAACTCTAAAGAGTATTGATGAAGTTGGGAGTCGCAATAACAGAAGTCATTTTGTCGAGAGCCTAAATGACAAGAGCCTATTATTCGGGAGCCTTGTTGATTGGAGCCCTTTTGTCTGGGCCTTATGTGAAGGGGTCTATTTGTTGTCGGCACTGGGTCGATTTTACGGGGCTCGTTTTGGCAGGGCCATTTTGACACTGCATGGGTCAGCAGTACGCCCAGGTGCCTTCACTTTTCCTAACAAAAGTCAAACCACCAGAGCTGGGTGGACTCTGGGACATCATAAGCAAGATCCGAACTCAAGATATTCAGGCTAGCAGCCAAATGCTCTACCATTTGACTCGAGATATATATATATATATATATATATATATATATATATATATATATATATATATATATATATATATATATATATATATATATATACTAGCTGTATTCGACTTGGCATATATATATATATATATATATATATATATATATATATATATATATATATATATATATATACTAGCTGTATACCCATTCCCCCCAATGGGTAATCCTTTTTAAATGTGCCAAAAAAAAAAAGAAAAGAACATAACTAAACACAAAAACAAACAAAAAAGAAAACGCAAACACAATGCAAACACAAACGTAAAATTAAAAAAAACAACACAAAAGTAAACACAAACACAATGGAAACACAAAAGAAACCGCACTATGGCGCCTATGTTAGTTTTAAGGAGCCAGGGGCCCTACCCGGAGCCTCTGCGGTAGTGTAATCCGGGGCTCCCGAGACGCCCCTCTAAGTCCTTTACACATGGGCGGACACCGAAGTGTGTTCTACCTCATTTTTTCGGTGAGTGATTAATGTACACTGAAGGATTTCATGTGGTAGTGTAGATAAACCCGTGTCCCGATATTTACAATCTAAGCGCAGACATTGTTTACATTTAAATAACCCAGTTTTAGAAAAAAGGTCACATATCTAAGAATATATGATTGGTAACGCACTTATGAAACGCTTCTTATATATTTCGTCAGACTTTCTTCTATCCCTGCGAAGGGATGGGCACGCTAGTCTATCTATATAAAAAGCAATGTATATGTGTCTGTTTGTTTGTCTGTCTTTTATACCTTACTACACCTTTCATCTGATCGCAATGAAACTTTGGGAAGTTGTTGAGAATACTCCTGCTGAGGTTTCTGCGGAATTTTTTTCTTCAAATTCGCAGGGGTGGCGCACTGGCAGGACATGATTTGTTTTTCTCTATATATAGTATACAAAAATAAAAGTCGATTGCGGTTTGACAGCGTTCATCCTATTGCTGTTTAACTTTGTGTAGTTGATATGAACACTCCACAAGAGGTTTCAACAAAAAAATAATTTAAGATAATTTAATTAATATAGTTATTTAGTATGCAGTTCACATCATACAGCAAAGAAATATAAGAATTTTTTCAAGTATTAAAGTATACTGTTAATTAGTTTTGGATCTTGTGGTTCATTGAGCAGATAAAGAAACTTTAGACTTTTGGAATAGTGTTCATGCGCTCCAACCTCACCATGCTGTCGTACCAACATGTATTAAATGGGTTAGATAATCAAATAAAAATAAACTGGGAGTGATCTCCCCTAAACTTTCTCGAATATTCTAATATAAAATTACGAGGGATGGCAACTCAGGACATAGATCCATTTTAAATTATTTAAACTTTTTATAATAGAATAGAATCTCGTAAAAAAATAGAGTTGCACACCAAGTGAAAAGTTTCCCTTTCAAACCTGACGGTCTATGGGGCAAGTGAAGTAGAGTTCACTTGTTTCTGTGACCTCGGCATATGAAGAGATATTGTGGTCAGCACTATGCCCAGCCGCCTTTACTTTCCCTAACAGGAGTTAGGTACCCATCATAGTTGGGTGGACTCAGGGGCGGTCTACTGACTTGAACTCGGATTCGAACTCGAGACTAGCGGGTTAGCAGTCCAGCTCTCTACCGCTAGACCACTCCGTCCCACACCAATTGAACGCCTAATAAAATGTGTATAAAAGTGCGGGATATTATTAGTACTTTATAAATTTACATGCATTTTTTGAGAAATCGGAAATAGCGTAAATTAGTACTTCCGTTCAATGGAAAGAACTCAAAATTTGACAGAAGGTAGAGAATTAGATTTTTTAACTACGTGTGAAATTTCATACATCTATCTAAAATAGTACGCAACTTATAGGCTTTTGAAAAATTCAAAGTAGAAAAAGTACCACTTCCGGTTATCGGAAATCGCTCAAAAGTTGATCAGGATCTACAATTTTGATAAAATACGTATATATGAAATTTCATCAACCTAGCTGTAACGGTACTCAAGTTATCGTGTTTACGCACAGACAGACACACAGACATACGGACAGAATTGCAAAGTCCAGTTTTTAAGACTCGATAACGCATAAAACGCCAAAACATTTATATATTTGTATTTATAATTTTTGCCTGATTAAAATAAGTCCTCTATACTCTGGATGTGATGAAGGACTGAGGAGTAAAACGGTGAAAACTGTCCAAATTTCATGTTATTTTTGTGCACGATTACAATACTTTCTCTATACTTCGTATATACGAGAAAGTAAAAAAGAAAAATTCTTGCTTTTTAATGATTAAAATCTTGATTTTACATCGAAAAAGGTGGTTTTATATTAGCAATAATATTAAGTATTGTATAAGTGCAGGGTAATACTTAAATCTATATACAAAATACAGATTGTCATTTATTCAAATATCTCATGTAGAAAAAAAGTGGAGTTGTTAAAATTTATACGTATTGCACTAAACAATTATCTGTAGATATCATTATTAAATTAAAAGCATTGGTTGCAAAATTAAAAAAAAATTTTTTAAGAGCAACAAACATTTTTTTTTTATAAATAAAGAAACATGTTTCCAATTAATTATAATGAGGATTTTAAATAACTTTTTAGTATTTTGATTTATAAAGATATAAGAGCCCTAATAACTGCTTAATGTGTACAGACAGATGAATTACAAATCTACTTTACCTGGACATTTGCTCAGCACTTAAATTAGAATCATCTGATGTTGTGCTATCACCTGTAACAATAAAACTAAAATTAAATGTGTACTATTGATACTCATTTAGTATGTTATAATTTTACATTTCTATGTAACTTTTATAAATACACAGTAAAGTAATAAGCAGTGTTTCTTTCAGACTTTTCTCTGGGGGTGAGGGGGGGGAAGGGGATGATGACGTATATCTATTTTCCATATAAAAATTCTATTTTGTTCAGGGAGGGAGGTAGACTTTCTTATTCTGGCGGGGGGGAGGGGGGGGGGGGGGCGCGGCACTAATCCTTCCCCCCCCCCCCCTTGAAGAAATGCCTGGAAGAAACTCTGGCAATAAGATATGTTAAGGGTCATATAATAACATGAAAAGTTTTAAAAGCAGAATTCTTGTACCGCCATGTCATCCCCCCCCCCCCCCCCCCCCCCCCCCCCCCCCAGGAGTAAAAAAATTCTGGAAGAAATAGTTTAAAACACAAACATGAATAGCTAACTGTTTCTCTCTCTCTCAAATGGACAAAATAAAAACTCGACTTTATCGCCATTGTGTAATATTTTTAAAATGTTGATTTTTGTATTAAAATCAAAATAGATGTTTAGAAAACTCAATATTGATCGTTTTCAAACTAAATTATCATTTATCATCATTAAAATTATTATTTTAATTGACCTAATGGGCAAAGAACAACAGGGCCTGGACTGTGTGTATATCTGTATATATATATATGTGTATTTATATATATGTATATACATATATATATGTGTGTGTATATGTGTATATACATATATCTATATGCCTGTATATATGCCTGTATATATGTATATATATATATATATATATATATATATATATATATATATATATATATAAATATATATATATATATATATATATATATATATATATATATATATATATATATATATATACATAGTCTATATCTAATATATAAAGCTCAATTCTATATGTAACATGTAATAAGTTTGTTTGTCGTGGACATACTTCGATGGATTTAAGTGTTAGATTATTATAGTGCTCATGGTCTAAATTTATGAGTTAAAAAATTACTATTGAAAGTCTTTAAAAACAATTTTCATTTTATATACTTAGAATAATAATTTTCAATTATGAACATTACATAAAATTTTTAAAAAGTGTATCAACGTTTATAAAATTTCTAAAATTGTGTCTGAAATGTATTGACTACACAGTTACTTCCCTTTAAAAAACCATTAAATCGGGGGAAGAAAGAATTTACTTTTTATTACTTTGTTTTGGTGTTAAGAAAAAAAATAATTACATAATTAGCGGGGATTGATTAAGTGCAATGTCGTTGGTATTTTTAATACTGCCTTTTATTTATTCTATACACTGAACATACTGTTCACTAATTATTTTTTTATATATATGTTTATTTCTTTCCATTTACAGATAAGCTTGAAGTATTATAATTTTGTTCACTAAATTGAAACAGGCGCATCCGCCGGCGCCCCTGTGCGGTTCGATTTGGCGCCCTGGGCTATCATGTGAGCGCTATGTTTTAAACAGTGCGATAGACTATGGATAAGAAAGGTTACTATAGTCTTTAAGTGAATCAAATCCGGGTGTCCTCCGGACCCCGACAGGGTGCTATTTGGCGCCCCGGGCCTTCCCGTGTACGCTGTAGTACCTACGTTCGCGTAAGTGAGTTCAAAAGACTATGAATAAGTTGGGTACTATAGTCGTTTACTAAGTTGAATCAGGCGGTTACGCCGCACGTCGTCATTGTGCGACTTGGCGCCCCAGGCTAGACTGTGGACACTTTGAGTTTATCTTTGCGTTTGTGTTTTCTTCGTGTTTTAGTTTGGGTTTGCGTTTGTGGTTGTGTTTGGATTTGGGTTAGTTTTCGTTTGCTTTTTTTCTTCTTTGCGTTTGTGTTTTCTTTGTGTTTGCGTTTGTTTTTGTGTTTTTGTTTGTGTTTGCGTTTGTGTTATGTTTGTGTTTTTTTTGTGTGTTTTGGTTTTGTTTGGTTGTGGTTGGGTTTGTTTTCGGTTGCTTTTTTGTTTGCGTTAGTGTTTGTCTTTTCTTTGTGTTTGTGGTTGGGTTTGTCTTTGCGTTTGTTTTTGTGTTTTCGTTTGTGTTTGTTTTGTGTTATTGTTGTGTTTGCGTTTTTTGTGTGTTTTGGTTAGTTGTGGTTAGGGTGGGCAATGCCGGATAAATGCTGAATACTAAACACACAAGTTATGGTCCTTTACAGATACGTTTTTCAGAGATGCCAGTGCAGGGCCTGGCCGGGACGGCTAGTATGTATATATATAAACGTGTGTGTGTATATATATGCAGTGGCGTAGCCAGGATCGTCTCATGAGGGGGGAGGGGTTCAAATTTTTTCCATCATTATATATATATCATTATATATATATATATATATATATATATATATTAGCTTATACCCATGATTCGCCACGGTGTGGATATGGATTTAACCTCAGAGTTTACCGCGCTGTGCACTGGTGCGGGCCCCCATATAAAACTTGCAAGGAATTGTTTAATGACATTTTAAAAAAATTAGTAAATGTGAATTGTATAGGGAGATATTGAGCAATGCTTTATTTCCATTGTTTGTAAACTCACTACCCTCCTGCTATCTTGAATATTAATAAAAATTGCTGCTACAATTTAATTTTATTGCAAAATATTTAAGGTTATAAAATTGTAACAAATTTTTGAAAGACATGATTCCCGCTACATTTTATAAATAATCCATACTTTGTCGTATTAAATTTCGTTATGGTTTGTGCGTGTGAGGGGGGGGGGGGGGGGGGAGGAGGAAAGGGGTATGCAATACTAAACATTTATATAGAGGCAATGTGGTCTAAGGAGGTGTTACGTAATGTAACTTAATGAGGTAGGAGGACGACATTAATCCCCTCATGTTAATTACGCCTGAGTCATTTCACTATTGTCATTATCCTTGGATAACACCCTGTCAATTAACCCACCTCCAAGAATCCTACTCCAGCCCAAAATCTGCAGTAAAACATTACCTATCGTCTGACAATTACCAAAATGTTAGGGTAATGGCGACGGTAAAGATAGAACATAATAGAAAATAGAAACAGGGTGAAGGTTCAGTTTATGCTTTTTTTGGAACAAGGGCAGCGATTGGGATATGGCTATGGTGAAATACATGTATTGTTATTGGTTTACTTGTCTCTAAAGGCAGATAAAGATGTGGGGTGGTAACTGAGAGGAGGTAATTGATCTGGGGGCTTACGACTGGGAAGGGGTTTTGGTCTGTACATCCTAGACCTGGGTAAAAGCATGTCACATTATTTTAAAAATTAGGTTTAATTTTAGTTATATGCATATTAATTACATTCTTAAAACTTTAGTTAGGTTTAATCTTCTAGTTGATTCTGTACATATTATTTAACATTTAATAGGTACTTGTGGCTTTTATTGTTGTAATTGATAATCAGTATGTTGTTTGTGTGCTTTTACAGGTCAGCTGTAGGTTAGATTAGAATACGCTAAAATAGTCCAGAACACAGGGGAGAGCCGTGTGTGAGTTGAGTTAACCCGGGGTGATTAGGTATAGTTATCCAAAGGTTGGGTGGGGTATAAAAGCTGGAGTGAACGATTGTAAGGGACTGGTTGGTAGCTGCAAGGGGCGAAGGCTTGTGGTGTAATGGTGAAAAGGACAAATTAAATCAAGGTTTGAACAGTGCCTTGAAACGTGTTCCTAGTTAAACGCAACATGTGCAACGTTTTTCGAAACCTCTTATATTTTTAAATTTAATTTTTTCTGTTTACATCCATATTACACCATGAAATTGTTAGCAATGGCGGTGTAAAACACTTTGTAAAAAACATATCTGCGTTCACATTTAAATTTAGACATGGCTACAAATGGCTTGAGCATAATACATATATATATATATATATATATATATATATATATATATATATATATATATATATATATATATATATATATATATATAAAGCAATGTATGTGTGTGTGTCTGTGTGTGTGTCTTTTATGCATAACCACACCTCTTATCACATCGCCGTTGAACTTTGGGAAGTTGTTGAGAATATTCCTGGGGAGGTTTCTGCGGAAAAAAAAAATTTCAATTTCGCAGGGGTGGCGCCCCGGCAGGGCGCGATTCGTTTTCTCTGTATACGATATATAAAAATAAAAAGTCGATTTTGATTTGACATCGTTCATCTGATAGCCATGAGACTTTGGGGAGTTCATAATAACACTCTAAGGAAGGGTTCTGTAAAAAAAAAATTTTAATTTCGCAAGGCCGGCGCCACGGGAGGGTGCGATTTTCCTCTATATACGGTATATAAAAAATAATAAAAGTGAATTGCGGTGACACTGTTCATCTGATAGGCATGAAACTTTGAGGAGTTCATTATAAAACTCTAGGGAAGGGTTCTATAAAAAATCATTTTTAATTACGCAAGGGCGGCGCCACGGGAGGGTGCGATATTTCTCTATGTGCTGTATATAAAAATACTGTAAACAAATAATTTTTAATTTCATAAGGGCGGAGCCACGGGAGTGTGCGATTTTTCTCAATATACGGTATATAAAAGTAAAAGTCGATTTTGGTTGGACACTCTTAATCCGATAGCCATGAGACTTTGGGGAGTTAATTATAACACTCTAGGGAAGGGTTCTGTAAACAAATAATTTTTAATTTCGCAAGGGCGGCGCCACAGGAGGGTGCGATTTTTCTCTATATACGGTATATAAAAATAAAAGTCGATTTTGGTTTGGCATCGTTCATCCGATAGCCATGAGACTTTAGGGACTTGATTAGGACACTCCGGGAAGGGTTCAGTCAAAAATCATTTTTAATTTTGCAAGGGCGGCGCAACAGGAAGGTGCAATTTTCTCTATATATGGTATATAAAAATAAACATCGATTGCGGTTTCACGGCGTTCATCCGATCGCCATCAAACTTTGGGGAGTTGATTAGAACACTCCAGGGAAGGTTTCTGTAAAAAAACCTCCTTTTTTAATTTCGCAAGGGCGGCGCCACGGGAGGTTGCGATTTTTCTCTATATACGATTTATAAAAATATAAGTCTATTTGCGGTTTCACACCGTTCATCTGTGTACCATGAAACTTTGGGGAGATGATTAGATCACTCAATGGTAGGGTTCTGCAAAAAAAATATTT
>NW_026731646.1:137500-169473 GCF_028476545.2 Physella acuta
AGTTTTTCTGTCAAGGGAACTGTATGTGGTCTTGTAGGAGGCCTTGTGTGGAAATAATGTTCTACCAAACATGTACATGGTTCTAACATTCCAGGTCCCTATATGGTTTTTGCTTGATCATCAGTAGATTTGCTGGCATGCTAGCTTGCTGAACATTTTCACTAGCACATTTCATAAGCTCCAATAAAGAAAAAACTTCCTCTCTAAGCCCTTGTTTGTTTGATGTGTTTGTATATTCTGTAGCATATTTTTGTTTTACGGGGAATTCTACCATATTTCTTTATCTGGGATTGGAGCTGGCATTATGTAAATAAAAGATGGTTTATCTGGCTGAAGTTTTTCAGCTTCCATTCAGTTCACTAAATTTTATTTTTATCCAATGAGTAATTTTACTTTACTGTTGAATTAGAGACCAAAAAAAATTTAACAAACTAAATTTTATAGCTTTTACTTTTCAACAGGAAATGAGCCACTACTAACAATTTTTAACTCACTGATAATAGCGACCAGGATAAAGCTGAGAAGCCTCCACCATGCAGAAAAAAAAGCACTGGACCTTCATCACCACGTTCATATACTCGAAATACCTTGTTTGTAAAGAAAAATTACTTGGGAAACCAATTTACTATATACTTTTTTATTACAAAATTAAGGTTTCCAATTATGAACATATGAATAGCAACGTTAAAAAATTTTCCTAAGTGAAATCATCAGTAACTATAATTTCATTATATTCAGAACATGATGTACAAGTAAGTAAAACAAAAGCAGACCATAACTAGTTTCTTAAAAATACATATATCTCAGTTTGACATTATTAGAATGCAAGGAAGATTAATCTGAGTATTAAGAATTTACTAAAAGAATAGTGAGAACATTTTTAAACTAGCAACAAAGAAAAAAAGCACAAATTTTAAGACAAACAATTGGTGCTTTATACAAGGATACATCTCCAGTATAAGTTTGAACATCATGTTTATTTTCAAAATACTTGTCCCAATATACAGGACTGTAATCTTTTTTTCTAATCATGTTGCGTTTAACCTGTGCTCTAGAGGAATAATTGCAATAATTCTATAATTTCAAGCAGGATATAAGAATGTGTGTGTGTATATATATATATATATATATATATATATATATATATATATATATATATATATATATATATATATATATATATATATATATATATATATATATATATTATATATATATATATATATATATATATATATATATAAAGCAATGTATGTGTGTCTGCCTGTGTGTCTGTCTGTGTGTCTTTTATGCATTACCACACCTCTTATCACATCGCAGTCAACTTTGGGAAGTTGTTAATATATTCCTGGGGATGTTTCTGCGAAAAAAAATATTTCAAATTTGCAGGGGTGGCGCCCCGGCAGGGCGCGATTCGTTTTTCTCTATATACGATATATAAAAATAAAAAGTCGATTTTGATTTGACATTGTTCATCTGACTTTGGGGAGTTCATAATAACACTCTAAGGAAGGGTTCTGTAAAAAAAATTTTTAATTTCGCAAGGCCGGCGCCACGGGGGGTGCAATTTTCCTCTATATACGGTATATAAAAATAATAAAAGTGAATTGCGGTGACACTGTTCATCTGATAGGCATGAAACTTTGAGGAGTTCATTATGAAACTCTAGGGAAGGGTTCTATAAAAAATCATTTTTAATTACGCAAGGGCGGCGCCACGGGAGGGTGCGATATTTCTCTATGTGCTGTATATAAAAATACTGTAAACAAATAATTTTTAATTTCGTATGGGCGGAGCCACGGGAGTGTGCGATTTTTCTCAATATACGGTATATAAAAGTAAAAGTCGATTTTGGTTTGACACCCTTAATCCGATAGCCATGAGACTTTGGGGAGTTAATTATAACACTCTATGGAAGGGTTCTGTAAAAAAAATCATTTTTAATTTCGCAAGGGCGGCGCCACGAGAGGGTGCGATTTTTCTCAATATACGGTATATAAAAATAAAAGTCGATTTTGGTTTGGCATCGTTCATTCGATAGCCATGAAACTTTGAGGACTTGATTAGAACACTCCGGGAAGGGTTCCGTTAAAAATCATTTTTAAATTTGCAAGGGCGGCGCAACAGGAAGAAGCGATTTTCTCTATACATGGTATATAAAAATAAACGTCGATTGCGGTTCATCCGATCGCCATCAAACTTTGGGGAGTTGATTAGAACACTTCAGGAAAGGTTTCTGTAAAAAAAAACGTCCTTTTTTAATTTTGCAAGGGCGGCGCCACGGGAGGGTGCGATTTTTCTCTATATACGGTTTATAAAAATTTAAGTCTATTTCGGTTTCACACCGTTCACCCGTGTACAATGAAACTTTAGGGAGATGATTAGATCCCTCAATGGTAGGGTTCTGCAAAAAAAAAAATTTTTTTTAATATTGCAAGGGCGGCGCCCCAGGGGAGAGCGATTTTTTTCTCTATACACGGTATATAAAAAATAAAACTCGGATGCGGTTCATCCGAGTGCCATGAAACTTTAGGGAGTAGATGAGAATACTCCCGAGAATATTTCTGCGAAAAAGAAAACAAAAGTTTCTTATGGGCGGCGCCATGTAGGGTACAATTTTCGTCAATACACGGTTTGGCGCCCAAAGTTTTAGAGCGACTATGTTGGCACTTGGCATCCGTTAATCGACAACCTGCATAGCGAGTAAGGGGTACTACTATATTCAGCGGTAAAGCTACAACAGGCTTCTAAAAATAACTTTGTAACGCGAGGAAATCCTTCTGTACAGTTTCGTCATCTTGCGAAAGATGAAAAAAATAACTTTTTGAACATGAGGAGCCTACTGTAGAGTTTCATCACTTTGCGAATGATGCAATAAGCATCTATTATTAGACGATCCAGTCAGAAATTGAGATCGACATCTAATAATAGACCATTAGTAACGCTACAATATTGCATCAGTCACACGTAAGGATGAAACCCTCCTTCAATCACCGTCGCAACGCGCGGGACGGGTACACTAGCATATATTTATAGAGATACATACAAATATATATATGCATATATATACACATATATATACATACAAATATATATATGCATATATTTACATACATATATATACACATATATATACCATTTATATATATACATTTATATATACATACATATATACATTCATAATTTATTCATATATATACGTACATAAATTTATTCATATATATACATACAAATATTTATTCATATATATACATACATATATTTATACATATATATATACATACACAATTTATACATATATATACAGACATATATTTATTCATATATATAAATACATATACATACATATATTTATACATAACTATACACACATATATACATAGATATATACATATATATATACAAATATATATACATACATATACATACATATATATACATACATATATATTACGTACATATATATATACATACATATATATACACATACATATATATATATACATATATATATACATACATATATATATACATATATATATACATATATTATTAATTTTGAATGAACCTCCTCCCCCCCCCCCCCCCCTGGCAGGATGCGATTTGGCGCCCTAGTCTTTCCGGTGAGCGCTATGGTGACTACGTTCTGTCTAAACAGTGTGATAAACATTGGATAGGATGGGGCGTTACAAACGCTCACTAAATTAAATCAGGCGTGCGATTAGGCTGCAAACAAATATTTCAATTTCAGCCCCTAAAGGCTCACGTGGGCCGCTGAGGGCCATGTAATACGTTTTATTTTAATAATAAGAAAAATTTACCAAAGTTAGTTTACTAACTGGGATGTTTCTTTTTGTCCGTAAATAAATCCTAACAGTTTCTTCACTTTGCGAATGATGCAATCAGCATCTATTTTAAAACAATCCAATAAGGAATTGAGATCGAGCATCTAATAATAGAGCATTAGTAACGCTAACATATTGCATCAGTCACACTGATGTTTAAAACACCTCAAATAATTTTTTTTTTATGTGTTAAACAAAAAACTCTGTTAATTTGTATTACTTTAGCGCATGACACAATCTGCATCATTGTTAACAGGATGCTATTTGGCACGATAGCGCTTGTTAGTTTAAAGGAGCCAGGGGCATTACTATGTGCCTGTACGGTCGTTTAAACGGGGGAGGCTCCTGAGAGCGACCCTCTACGTCCCTGACACATGGTCGGTCACCGAAGTGTGTTCTACCTCATTATTTCGGCGAGTGATTAATGTACACTCAAGGTTTTCAAGCGGTAATGTAGGTAAACCCGTGTCCCGATATTTATGATCCAAGCGCATTGTTTACATTTAAAGAACTCGTTTTTAGAAAACAAGGTCACGGGTCTAAGATTATAGGATTGGTAACGCATGGATGAAACCCTTCTTATACATTTTGTCGGACTTTCTTCTATTCCCGTGGCAATGCGCGGGGACGGGTACGCTAGTATATATATATAAAGTAAAATAAATGTTTTTACTGCTATCTGGTGGAATGCTTGATACTAGATAGAGTTAAAAGTCTATAGGCATATATGAACTTACAGAAACAACCAGAAGTAAGCCTGTTTTTTTTAATATGCTTGGATGGCGGGGGGTGAGAGTGAAGTCACAGATGATCTCAAATAGCAATTGAGTTCATTCGAGTGATGAATGCTATAGGCCTGCTGAACTTAGTGCCCCCCGCTAACCAGGGTGGAATTTTTTGCCAGCGGGCAAGAAAACGTAAGCGAGTGACGATGTTAGAAAATTCTTGGATAATGCTATTTTTTTAAACTTTAATAGATTAAAAAAAAACAAGGATTCTAAAAAAATCTTTACACTAAATTACACCTGACACTTGCAATATGAAAAAATAAAATATCAAAAGACAATGATTATCAGTAGTGATAACCCCAGATTCGAACTTGGAGCTCGAGTGTTGTCAAATCTAGCTGCTGTATTCTACCACGCTCAATGTGTTAGCAAACGAACTTTGAGGCAATTACAATCAGAAGATGGCTAATCCCAAAGGAAATTTAAAACTGCTTCATTTTTTCACTGCAGAAAAATATATTGTCATGTTGTGGTTGCAAACAAAATACTATTCGTTTTTAGTATTAATAATAGTTTTATTAATAGAGGGAGCCGGACGTTTTCTCGAAAAACACTTGCCCAACTGCCAGAATGGACACTTGCCCGAATGCGACAAATGCCCAAATGGACACTTGCCTGATGGTTGTTCGCTCGAAAAATGTAAAAATTGAATAAAAAATTTATGTAACTACATAGACATTCATAATTCAATTTTGAAATTTTGATAATCAACACAGTTTTAAGCATACAAACAAATTTGTTTATATTTTAATAATTTAGCTTTTATTTTTTTAAATGTGAGAAATTGCAGTAAAAAAAAACTTTTTTATTAAATGTAAGGTGATGTTGGGGCCCGTATCTTAACATTCTTTTGATGTAAGTTTTGACCACCTTGTGTAGCCGGCGCGGCAGCTCGCAACATTGACCAGAAGCGCGCTTGTTTGATTTATCTTGTTATGCTTAACTTGTGAGGTGATCATTCAACAAAAGAAAGAGGCGGGGTCTAGACGACAAGTTTAAAAACTAAAGTTAGTCTTTTATGTTTGATCTTTATTTAATGCACATTGTTTAGACAATGTGTTGAAGCGATTACTTAATAAAGAAAGATTCATTTAAAAATCTGAGAGGAAAGAAAATAGTTTTGGTCTTGTTTTATACATTGAAAAGAGAATATATTTGTACACTTTTTATAGCAAATACAAATTAATTAATAATGTATGTGTGTTATTATATTAAATATTTTCCATTTATTTTTGCTAATATATGTCATCATCATTCCTTTGTGACCCCTAGGGAGCAAAGGGCTGCAACTACACATTTCCAGCGGACTCGGTTTTGGGCTGCTCCCTTAATCTGTGCCCACGTGAGCCCAGCTGTTTTCGCCTCTTCCTCAACCGTTCTTTTCCATGTTTTCCTTGGCCGACCCACCCTCCTTTTTCCCTGGGGATTCCAGTCCATAGCATGTTTTGCTATGTTTTCTTTTTCTCTTCTTAACGTGTGTCCAATCCATCCCCATTTACGGGCCTTGATATCTTTCTCTATTGGCTGTTGCTTAAAAATTTGCCACAGGTCTTTGTTTGATATTTTGTCTGGCCATCTTATTTTAAGTATATGGCATAAGCATTTGTTTACAAACACCTGTAGCCTATCAGTATTTGTCTTTGTCGCCCTCCAAGTCTCAGAGCCATAGAGCAACACTGCCTTGACATTTGTGTTGAAAATCCTAATTTTGCTCCACATCGGGCGCAGTGAGTTGAAGGCACATCTAGCCTTGTTGATACGGCATTTTATGTCCTCGTCTGCTCCCCCATCCTTATTGATCACGCCTCCCAGATATGTGAATGTGTTTGTTTCTCGTAAATCTTCTCCATTTAGCTGTATGGGCAGGTCCTGGCTGTTATTGATTCTGATGACCTCAGTTTTATTTATATTTATTTTTAGTCCAACTTAGGAGGCTTTTTCAGATAGCAGATTTAGTTGGGCTTGTGTATGTTGATGCTTGTGAGACAGCAGGCAGATGTCATCTGCAAAATCAAGATCTTCCAGCCTTTTGGTGAAACCACTGGATTCCTGTGTCGTTTTTTGTGGTTTTCAGCATGATCCAGTCGATTACCATCAAGAATATCATTGGCGATAGCATACATTCCTGTCTTACTCCCGTCATCACAGTTAATGGTTTTGTTAGTTTTCCCTTGTGTATTACCTGACTGGTGGAGTGTTCATATAGTTTCTGAGTGATAGATATAAATTTTTGGGGTATTCCATAGTGGCTCATTAGCTTCCAGATAATATCTCTATTCACACTGTCAAACGCCTTTCCGAAGTCGACAAAAATCATGTATAGGGGGATTGCCACTCAAGGGACTGTTCAATAATGATGCGCAGCGTGGCAATGTGGTCAGTACATGACCTGTCTTGACAAAAACCAGCTTGTTCTTGTCTCAGCTTTTTGTCCAAGGCATCTCTAAGTCTCTCGAGGATGATTCTTGTCAGCACCTTACTTGGGACTGAAAGAAGCATTATCCCTCTCCAGTTGTTGCATTGTGTCAGGTCTTCCTTCTTTGGCAGTTTTATCAGGTAGCCCAGTTTCCAGTCAGATGGGATTATCTCTTCTTCCCAAATCTGCCGAAGTAGAGGGTGTAGTATGTCTGCTGATATGGCTGGGTCTGATTTGAGTGCCTCTGGTGGGATGCCGTCTGGGCCAACTGCTTTGCCATGTTCTTTATTGTTCTTATTGTTTCTAACTTTGTGGGTGGATCTGTACACACATTTAGTAGGTGATTTGCGGGTGGTATATCAGAGATGTTTGATGAGAGAGGATTGTTTAAAATCTCCACAAAGTGCTGTACCCATCTGTCTCTCTGTTCTGTGTCACTTGATAAGATATTTCCTACTTTATCCTTCACTGGTTTGTTGGTATTAATATTTTTGCCTGATAGGGTCCTGGTTACTTCATAGAGCCTCTTCATTTTTCCTTGTCGTGCTGCAGTTTCTGCCTTCGCTATCATCTCTTGTATGGACTGTCTTTTGTCTTCTTAGCACTTTTCCTGACCATGCTATTTACTTCACAATAATGTGTTCTGAGGTTTATTTTCTCTTTTTCCTCCTTACATTTGTTCATCTTCTGTTTTATTTCTTTTCTATCTTCAATTTTGGCCCATGTCTCTATTGTGATCCATTCTTTTTGCTCATTTTTTTTTCTTCCCAATATGTCAGTGCATGTTGAATTCCATAGTTCCTGTATTCCTAGCCATTTTTGCTCTACTGTTTCTTCTGCCAGACTGGAGAGTGCATCATACCTATTTTTTACTGCGCAGTTAAAGTCTTCCTTTATTTTTGGACTCCTTAAGATATGTTGTATTGAATTTAAAGTGCGGTTTATCAGCTCGATCCCTGTAGGATTTTAGTTTTTATTTTAGTATTGCAACCACCAGTTGGCTGCATCCGCACCTCGTTTCTCCCTAACATCCATTAAACTTCTTCTCAACTTTCTGGAGACTGTGATGTGATCTATTTGGTTCTTGTTTTGCCATCTAGGTGGTCTTATGTATATCTTTATGAGAGAAAATTGTCCCCCCTATAATTAGATCATTGAATTCGCAGAAATCAGCAAAGAGTTCCCCGTTTTCGTTTATTGCGCCTATTCCATTTTTCCCCATTGTGAGCTCCCAATCTTTATTTTCTGTTCCAATCTTGGTATTCATGTCTCCCATTACTATCTTTATATCTCTTTTTGGTGATTTGTCAATTTGAGCTTGCAGGGCGCTGTAGAAGTCCTCTTTCTCTTCATCTGTTGCAGCATTTGTGGGTGCATAGCACTGGATTAAAGTTGTTTTCTTTCCCTTGGCATTGAAACAAGCTGCTATGAGACTTGGCGAGACTGGTTCCCATGCAATCAAAGCATTTGTTGTTTCTAGAGACATCATTATGGCTACACCTTGTGTGTGTTCATGATCTTCGTCCTCGTGGCCTGAATAGATGACAGTCTCTCCCGAGACCAACCTAGTTTGGCCACTGCCATTCCATCATGTCTCACTTAATCCTAGGACTTTTAATTTATATCTTCTCATTTCTAATATATGTATTGTTTATCAAAATTACAAAATTAAATTGATTACGAATGACTATTTGGTAATATATATTGATAACATTTTTTGGGCAAACAGCCTTGAGGCAAGTGGCTTTCGGGCATTTGTCGCATTTGGGCAAGTGTCCATAAAGGGCATTTGTCGCATTCGGGCAAGTGTCCATTTAGGAATTTGGCCTTCTGGCAAACAGCATTTGGGCAAGTGTCTTTCGGGAATTCGTGGTAGACCCATTAATAAAGCTATTAAATTAGGCCTATTAATTGTAGGAATAAAAAATAGATTATCTATTACTAGACCTATATTAGTAGGCCCCTATATATGAGTTTATTAGTTAGGTATGCCATGCCCATGGGGTATTGAATAGTTTCCCCCTCTTTTTTAGGATTGTAGGAAAAAAGTCACAGGTAAATAAGTCACAGGAAAAAAAGTCACAAATTTATATTTGCATGGAATTTGTTAATACTTTTATTTATTAAATATTCAGAAAGTGCAAATCAACTTAGATTAATTAAATATAATGAAATATGCGTAGGTTGTTACGTATAGTAATATTTATAACACGTAAATATTTAGTGTGAAGAATATACGTTTTAATTCCTTTATACATATAATATTTAATAAAATTCAATAAAATGTTCCAACCTTCTCCTTTTCATAGTATTTGTTAAATACTAACTTTAAATTAGAGCAAAAAGGCATAAAGACATTGTTATTGTGACTTGCTGCCCTCAACTCATTGCAACAATAGGTCAAACACCTGTTCTGCACACATTTATCACGCTCATTACATAACAAAGTAAAGGATCAAAGCAGAAACCCGACACGGTACAAAGGCTGTCATTGACGCAAAACGTCAACAACACATCTTACACAATATGGACGGACAAGGCCGCCTGAGGAGAAGCCGACCGAGGAATGGCAAAAAAAAAATGCAAAACACAATGATGTGCCTAAAATTCGCTTATAATTAACATTTCTAGAGCGTATTTAACTAAATTCCTGACAAAAGTTGTGGTGGCTGTGAAAATTAGGTTACAGTAATTTTACTTATTAGTGTTATAAACCACAATGCTTTTATGTTTATAAATATGCTAAAAACAACAACAACCCACATCAATAAACACCCAAAATTATACAATTCTCAACAATTAAAATAAAAATATTTATTAAAAGATTATTTTTTTTCCAAAAATTTTATGCTCTGTGACTTTTTTACTAGCAAAAACTGTGACTTGTTTCCTGTGTTTTTTTTCCTGTGACTTTTTTCCGTTCACCCTTTTTAGAAGGGGTCTAACTTATACAGAATTTAAAAATAATTAAAACGTTTGGAGTATTATTGAGCATAGATCTAGCTGTTAGGTTACTTCTTGTAAAATAAATTTGGGGCAATCTATCGTTTTAGGTAGGTAAATCGCATGCGACTAGTAATGTGAAAAACAGGTGACTCCTTGAATTTTAATAACTATTTCACATTTTGAGGAGGATTTATGTTTTGAAAAATAATTTTTTTTTCCTTGTTTCATTTATGCACCTGTTTTTTAACAACTGAATTAAAACTTTTCAGTAATAAATGAAGACTAGCGATGTTTCCAACAGATGCAACCATGCTCATTTACTATAGCAGCCATCTTTTTTTTTTTTATAGTAAACTTATAGCGCAAGATTCAGGGGAAGCCACTCTAACTTACAGATGGCCGCTTTTTTATAGCAAATCCTGCTCGCAAACCAGAGCCGGCGTTAGGAATACGCTGGGCCTAGGGCCAACCATCTGCGCGGGGCCTTTCCATTATATATATATATATATATATATATATATATATATATATATATATATATATATATATATATATATATATATATATATATATATATATATGTATGTATGTAGAAAGACCTATATAATGTGATGTACACACAATAACACAAATGTTTTGGAGTTTATAACATAAGCTAATGTCAAACTTTCCACTATAATAACAGATGTTTATCTCTCCCATTCCCATGTATTAACCCAATGTTCGTAGTTTTTTTTTTCCTTTGCTAAGATATTAAATCACTTTTGACAGTTATGTAATTCATACCAAATCACTTAAGAAAATTTAATCACGTGCCGAATAATTAGGAAAATAAAGTTTACAATACAGCGAACTCGGCCTGATGTATCAAAACAGTATAGACTTCAAAATTTGTTTAGAATTCATACATTATTTTAAAACCAAAATCATTATTGCCTAATTATTGAACGGGTGAATCCTTAAGGTGACACAACATAACAACAGTTTTAACTTTCTTCCAAAAAATAATAATAAATCACTCTGTTTAATGCCACCTGATATATGGCGACCGCCCCGTTCGTCACCCCCTAACGCCGGCTCTGTCGCAAACACTGTTGTTTAAAGATAATTTCTTGCCTATCTAATATATAAAGCTCAATTCTGTATGTAAAAATACATATGTTTGTCGTTGACATACTTCGATGAATTAAAGTGTTAGACTATTATTAAAAAATAACAAAAATTCTAATTATGTCTGAAAATTATTTATATTTAGTCCTTTAGCACTTACTTCCCTTTGATAAATTAGGAAAACACAATTACTTCCCTTTATAAAACATTGCATTAGTGGAAAAGAATTTACTTTTTATTACTTTGTTTTGGTGTTGGGGAAAAAAATAATTACATAATTAGCGGGGATTGATCAAGTGCAAATGTTGTAGGTATTTTACGAATAAGCTTGGAGTATTATAATTGTTCATTTGGTTTGGTTTGGCACCTACGTTCGTTTAAGTGAGTGCAAAAAGACTATGAATAAGCTGGGGTACTATAGTCGATTTTTAAGCTTTTTTCGTTTTCGTTTGTGTTTTTTTCTTTGGGTATGTGTTTGTATTAGGTTTTGAGTTTGGATTTGGTTTGTTTTCGTTTGCTTTTTCGTTTGTGTTTTTTTCTTTGGGTTTGTGTTTGTGTTTGTAGTTGGTTTTGCGTTTGGATTTGGTTTGTTTTCGTTTGCTTTTTCGTTTTTTTCTTTGTGTTCGTATTGGTGTTGTGGTTGTGGTTGGGTTTGTTGTTAGGTTTTTTTTTCGTTTCCTTTTTTGTTTGTTTTTTCTTTGTGTTTGTATTGGTGTTTGTGGTTGGGTTTGTTGTTAGGTTTTTGTTTTCGTTTGTATTTGTAATTGTGTTAGCGTTATGTTTGCGTTTTGTTGTTTTGGTTGGTTGTGGTTTGGGTGGGCAGTGCCGGGTTTATGATGATTACTAAACACACAGGTAATGGTCTTTAACAGAAAGGTTTTCACAGATGCCAGAGCAGGGCCTGGCAGGGACGGCTAGTATTAATATATTTAGCCATTGTCATTGATTTATTATTCATTTATCTATAATATTTGACACACATATATCACAACATACTTCTATTAGGCCTTAAGCCTTGACAATGAGTTAACTTTTTTGTACATTACAAGCTGCTGGCGATTTTACGTACCTAAAATGATAGATTACCGCCTATTGATATATTTATTATTTAGCCATTGATTTAGCTTTATTATTTATCTATTCTATAATATTTGACACAAATATATCACAATATACTTGAATATACTTGAATATAGTATAATTATAGTTTCAATATAGGCCCTACTACTTCTTTAAAAGCCTTGACAATGAGGTAACTTTTTCATACATTAGGCTAGGCCTACTAGTTAGTCACAGGCGATTTTAGTACCTAAACTAAAACGAAAGATTACCAAATTTGGTAGGCCTATCATTATACATTATAGTATAATCATGAATCAGTAACAAACAATGGAATGCATGCATTCTATTTCTCCTCTGGATCTAGATCTCTTACCCTAGATTCTAGATCTAGTCTAGATAGATTTATTTATTATTATAATAGGTAATCTATCGTTTTGGGTACGTAAAATCGCCCGCGGCTATTAATGTACGAAAACGTTACCTCATTGTCAAGGCTGTAATAGAAGTATATTGTGATATGTTTGTGTCAAATATTATAGATAAATGAATAATAAACCTAAATCAATGGCTAAATATATCAATATAGGCCAGAAATTAGCTTTAAACAGCAGTGTCTGCAAGCAAGATTTGCTATATAAACAGCAGCCATTTGTAAAATAGAGTGACTTCCGCCTGAATGAATCGCGCTATGTCTATAAAAATAAAACTTTAACAAGATGGCTGCTATAGTAAATGAGCATGGTTGCTTCTGTTGGAAACATCGCTAGTCTTCATTTATTACTGAAAAGTTTTAATTCAATTGTTTAAAAACAGGTACATAAATGAAACAAGGAAACATTTTTGTATTTTTCAAAACATAAATCCTCCTCAAAATGTGAAATAATTATTAAAATGTAAGGAGTCACCTGTTTTTCACATTACTAGTCGCGGGCGATTTTACGTACCCAAAACGATAGATTACCTTATAATCTTATAATAATAATATTATTAGATAGATCTAGAGATCTAGGCCTAACTCAGTAACTCTTATTATTTCAGTAGAAAATTTTGAAATCAGAAAATGCCTACCCACTGCTGGGGACCACAGATGGTATGGGTGGAAGTCCATACTTTTTCTTTAATAAATCTTTCTCCATTAGGCCTATTACTATTTGTGTGATTAAGAACAGAGTAGAGTACTTTAGAGATTCTAGGATAGAATCCTATCCCATTAGCATTAGATCTAGCCTCTAGACTAGATATAGTCTGATATAGATCTAAATCTAGATCTAGATTCTAGTATAGATCTAGATCTAATAGAGATCTATCGACTCAAGATCTAAATCTAGGATTCTAGGCTTAAGATATCAGGGTAAAACCTTAGTTTAGCGTCGGAAATTATCGGGTAATGTTTGTTGAGTTTCGGTAACTAGAGTTACGGTAAACCATGGTTTATTTGACCATTGAAATATAAATAAATTGAAAGTCGATTGTAGTAAATTAATGTTTTAATTTTTTAATCGACAAAAGGAAACAAGAATAAATGGTATAGTAGATTTAAATTAGTAGATCTAAAAATTAAAAAAAAAACATATATCAATATAAATATAAATAATGAAGTCAAATGTAATAATTTAATGTTTTTGGCTTGCAGCGGCTTTGCGACGATTAATTAATTAAATCTAGATCTAGCTAGCTGCTAGGCCAAGTACAAAAATCTAGATTACGAAAATAGTAAAAAATTATTACAAAGATGTAAAAATGATTACAAAAAGAGTAAAAGTGACTAGAAACCGGGTTCGTACACTATTTTGAAAATGAAACAAGACCTTTGTAACCACGCCATTATTTGTGCTTATAGTTGAGAAACTTTTGTTTGCTATTAAAAACTACCGGTACCCCCCCCCCAAACACACAACAAGAGACGGTGGAGGCAGAGGCGTAGCGACCCTTCCCGGCGCCCGGGGACAAACTTTCAATTTGGCGCCTCCCTCGAGAGCAAATTTTAGATTTGCACCCCCCTCAAACTTTCGATTTGCACCCCTCCTCAAACTATTTATAATGCAAAAATGAAGCTAAAATGACAGTATTTTAATTTGTTTTTACAACCCATTTTGGCACCCCCAAAGGTCGACTTCCGGGAACATATGTACCCCCCTGCCCCCCCCCCATCGCTACGCCTTTGGGTGGAGGGGTCACTGTGATGTCACAGTAGCCCAGTCTAATACGTCATATCTTGAACTGTGCCGTAACTTTTATTCCCCCTCCTCCCTCACCTAGCCAAACAGCACCATCTACGTACTGGGGGTCACGGTGAGTTCATACAAGTTTAGATATCATTGACCTTAGTTTTCACGGTCAATCAAGCAACAACAAAAAAAAAATACATGTCTTACACTCTTCCCCGTCTCCCCCAATGACGTACTAACTGAGAAATCGGTTTTCTTCTGCGATACCCAGCGAAAAATGTCATACCACAGTGTAGAACCGTCCAGACTTTTTAAAGTCAAGACTTTTTCCAGACTGCATACGAACCCTGACAAACAATGTTTAGTAGCAGAAATATTTAGCTGAAACATAAAAAATAACTAGTAATACTAGTAATACAAAATGAGTAATAAAGCAGTATTTAACACGCAATTAAAATAAATCTATCCAAATTTTAAACGATCTGCATTAAAAATAAAAGATGACGCCAAATAAAGTATGGTTTACAGTACTTCCGGTGGATACCGGAACTGTGTGACAATGTTTCTTTTTTACTGCTATACCATTCCGGAATAATAACCGACGCTAAACTAAGATCTAGGTCTTTGGTAAATACTAGATCTTCTAAATAGATTTAGAAATCTACTGAGGATAATAATAGTAATAAGTATTGGTAGATAATCGGTCTATTTGATTTGTTGTGGTATATACACTTACCGAGCTAAACCATTTGTGGCCGGAACACTAATGTCGAGAAACCACTAGATTCTAGATCTTTAGATCTGGAGAATCTAGACTATTTGCGTGTTTAATATTTTCATAAAATAAAAAAAATAAAAAAGGTTAATTTCTAAATTAAAAGATTTAAAAATTTCGAACAGTGGTTTCCAAACTGGGAGAATCAGCTCGCTAGAATGGCTTAGCGCCTCCCCCCCCCCCGGCGCCCGGGGCGAACTTTCACCTTGCGAGCGATAACTGAATATATATTTATAAATATATACTATATATATAGCCTAACTATATAGGCATATATACATATATATATATATATATATATATATATATATATATATATATATATATATATATATATATATATATATATATATAGGGCCTATATATATATATATATATATATATATATATAGGGCCTATATATATATATATATATATATATATATATATATATATATATATATATATATATATATATATACATATAAATGTAATACACACGTAATGATACATATATGTTTTGGAGATTTTAAGCGAATGCCAAACTTCTCACATGAATAACATTATTATTAACATATGTTCACCTCTGCTTCGGTTACCCAATGCTATTAGCTTTATACTAAGATATTTAATTAAATTACTTTTGACAGTTCTTTAATTGATACCAAATCACTAAAGATAATACAGTAACTTGCCAAAAAATTAGGTCAATAGAGTGATTTAAACTGTTTTTAATGATCAGTAGTTAATAAAAAAAATCATGCGCTTTAGGTAAATTAAAAAATAAATAAACCGGGAGTGATCTCCCCTAAACTTTCTCGAATATTCTTATATAAAATAACAGGGGATGGGAACTCGGGCTATAGACATGATTTTTAATCCATTTTAAATACTTAAAGTTTTAAAAATAGAATAAAATCTCGTAGACAAATTAATTGCACACCAAGTGAACGCCAAATAAAAAAGCGCATAATAGTGCGCAATATTATTAATTCTTTTAAAATTTACATTAGTTTTTTGAGAAATCGGAAGTAGCGTAAATTACTACTTCCAGTCAACGGAAATTACTCAAAATTTAACAGAAGGTAGAGAATTAGATATTTTACTTACATGTGAAATTTCATTTATCTTTCTGAAATAGTACTCAAGTTATAGGCTTTTGAAAAATTCAAAGTAGGAAAAGTACCACTTCCGGTTATCGGAAATCGCTCAAAAGTTTATACGGATCTACGATTTTGATTAAATACTTATATATGAAATTTCATCAACCTAGCTGTAACGGTACTCAAGTAATCGTGTTTACACACGGACAGACAGACAGACAGACAGACACACAGACATACGGACAAGATTGCAAAATTATGTTTTTCCGTATCAGTGAGGTGTAAACAAATCTCGATTTTTTTTTTGCACGATTACAAGACTTTCTCTATACTTCGTATATACGAGAAAGTAAAAAGAGACTGTAAGTAACCAAGTAATCACAAAAGTTTACACTAATTACTATTTCAACAAAAACCAAAGGCTTGAGAACTTTGTAATCAAACTAATTTAAAAAATAAAATCCTTAAAAAATATGGCAAGCGATACAAATTAGACAAATAAATAGTGCGTTTAATTTTTTACTTTCTCGTATATACGTGCAAAAAAAAATCGGGATTTTTACAAATCTCGTCATTTTACACCTCACTGCAATCTTGTCCGTATGTCTGTGTGTGTGTGTGTGTCTGTCTGTCTGTGTGTAAACACGATAACTTGAGTACCGTTACAGCTAAATTGATGAAATTTCATATATAAGTATTTTATCAAAATCGTAGATCCGTATCAACTTTTGAGCGATTTCCGATAACCGGAAGTGGTACTTTTTCTACTTTGAATTTTTCAAAAGCCTATAACTTGAGTACTATTTCAGAAAGATAAATGAAATTTCACATGTAAGTAAAATATCTAATTCTCTACCTTCTGTCAAATTTTGTGTAATTTCCGTTGTCCGGAAGTACTAATTTACGCTATTTCCAATTTCTCAAAAAAATGCATGTAAATTTATAAAGTACTAATAATATTGCGTACTATTATGCACATTTTGTTTTGGCGTTCGCTTGGTGCGCAATTCTTTTTTCTATGAGATTCTATTCTATTTTTAAAAGTTTAAGTAATTAATAATTATGTGTATATTCCAAGATATATAAGAATATTCGAGAAAGTTTAGGGGAGATCACTCCCGGTTTATTTCTCTCTTTTATCAATGATGTGATCATTATTGTGTAATGTTTTCCGCAAAATCATTAAATAGTTGGCAATTATCGTAGGACGTCGTGGTCGAGTGGCGAACACAGTACCTCCCGATTCTCGATCAGTTACGGGATCGGAACCTATCATTACGGGATCGGAACCTATCAAAGCTCTCGTTTTTGCGAGAAGTAAAGTATTTATCTAAGTTTAACGTTCGATTGAGCTGTTTGCAATAAGTATCGTTTTTTTAATAGATTATACATTTTTTTTCTAGATTTAGGTTTTTAAACACGCCAATTATAAAAACATCGTTGCTCCATTGATCGCCCGCTCGCGTTTTCTCGTCAGCGCGAGAAAAATACCGACACGGTCTAGCCAGGGTCACTGTGAGTTCACATTGGTTTAGATGTGAACAGTGTAAGCGTATAGCATACGTCATAGCAAGATCATTGCTATGAGCTTGTCGAGATTTGTCGTCGTCGTAGTTCCCCTCCCCCTTCTCCCAACCTAGCAAGAGGGAAAAACGGATTTGGGGTCATTGTGAGTTCAAATGTTATATTTTGTTTCTATTAAAGCGTACTATAACGCATGCGAGATATTCGTGTTCAAGAAAACGGACCCGGGAGCAGAGTTTCTTCCATGACCCCCGAACGAAATGAAATTTATATAATGTATATAGAAAATATATACATTTAACAGTGTCCGCCCCACCCCCCCCCCCCCCCCGAAGAAAGTCTACCGCCCCCCCCCCCCCCGGAAAAAAAGTCTGGAAGAAATACTGCCCGGGAGCTGTAGTCTGCAGCCTATATTAGCTATTGTATACAATTTTATATATATATATATATATGTTACGGTCAAAGCCCGAAGTGCGGCCAAACCCCGGATTGGCCGGCCAATGCGCGGATTGGCCGGCTCTCTTGGACAAAGCCCGAAGAACTTAGAACTAAGATCGTATTTCGTACATTGGCCGGCCAATGCGCGCACTGGCCGGCACGTACTGGCCAAAGTCCGAAGTGCTTAAACTTGACAGCGTATTTTGTACATTGGCCGGCCAATGCGCGCACTGGCCGGGATGTCCTGGCCAATGTTCTATCTAGACTAAGTTGTGATCGCGTTTTCATTATTCTGGGTGCGGTTTCATTGTGAGTAACGTATTGTTTAGCTCTTGTTTGTACAGCTCATTCTTGTGGATCCTGTGGCAAAGATGTCCATGCTATTTGTGGAGTACCCAATGAAGCAGTCGAAGGGTACGGAGGGAACATTACCTGCAGATTGTGTCACAACAAACAAGACATCATGGAACACAGGTCATCAGCTCATACTGGCTTGCAAACTCAAGGTGCTAAGATGCTAAGATGCTTAAAACATCAAAGACAAAATTTAAAGATGGTGAAGTGGGTGACAATGTACGCATCCGTGTTCCAGATGTCGACAGAGGTCGCGGTGATCCCCGAAGCGTGATTGCAGTTGTCATGAGCATCGAGGGTGGTTTCTACAAATTAGGAACAGAACATCGTGTTCTAAAACAACTATATGCTAGAAGTGAGTTTTCAATTCTTCACGAAAAACTGCTCTTATTGTCGTCAGTTGGCACTGAGGAAAAATCACTACGAACCATCGCATCTTCACAATCATTGACTGGGGGCCAAGGCTACACTCGCTGCAATTGCACAACCAAGTGCACAACAGATCGCTGCAAGTGTAAAAATAACAAGCTGCTATGTAATTCTAAATGCAATAAAAGTACAACTTGTTGTAACAAATGATAATATTGATTGATTGAGACTATAGTACAATAACAAATTTGAATGTTTCTGTCATTTACTTTAATTAATAATCAATAAAGACTTAATTTCATGATCCTTATGGCATTAAAAAACCCAAAATCTGCTCATGATTTTCTAATTCGGACTTTGGCCGGTCGTCCCTAGCCAGATGATCTTCTAATTAAGACTTTGGCCGGTCCACCATGGCCAGTCCGCGGACTGGCCGGCCAAAGGCCGAAATCAAGCAAAGTTTCGGACTTTGACCGACCTATGGGAGGCGATATTGGCCAATGCGCGGATTGTCCGGCCAATCCGCACATTGGCCGACTTCGGGCTTTGACCGTAACATATATATATATATATATATATATATATATATATATATATATATATATATATATATATATATATATATATATATATATATATATATATATATATATATATATATATGGACGGATAGGCCTATGAAATCAAATTACGTTTAACAGAAGAAAAAAAAAACAAATAAAACAACACATTTTTACATCCGCGCTCAACATTCGCTCGGCCATTGAAGTTCATACCATAGGCCTTAATTATATTGTAGACCTAACGACACCCGCTCGCCATAACATTTGTCAGGAACAGGGCCGGCGCTACCTATAAGGCGAACTAGGAGGTCGCCTATGGCGCTGGCCGTATGGGGGGGGGGGGGGGGCGCCAAAATGGGTTGGAAAAACAAATTGAAAGTTTTAGGGGGGGGTGTGCAAATCGAAAGTTTGTCCCCGGGGGCAGGAAAAAAATTGCGGGGGGGGGGGTGCTTTTAATAAGTTTTGCCTAGGGCGCTAAATAACCTGGCGCCGGCACTTGTCAGGGGTATTTAAAGCAAGACCTCAATATATCATTTAGAATTACAAGTACAAAAAATCACAGCAGAAAAGATATATTCTGCAGCTTAAAAGAATTTTGTATAAATCTTAACAATTCTATTGGCTGGTATTACGTTCCAACACTTATATCAATTTTCAACTGTCCTTTTCATTTAAGAATCTTCTTCTTCTATATATATAATTCTCTTCTTGGACGCGCTAGAAAACAAGCTGTAAGCGCGCTCCCTACCACCCCACCCCTACTTGGTCTGGTGAGCTGTGGTTCACGCTAAATGTTTACATTCGTAGAGCCGGGTTTAGTGACGGCTATTAGGGGCAGATAATTTAGTTTGAAACGATTTTAAACTTAGGGGAGGTAACTAAGAGGAGACTGCTTTCACGGGGGGGGGGGGGAGTTGTAGGGTAGGGGTTGGGGGAAGGAGGGGGGGGGGGTAGTATCGTCCTTAACGACCTACTGATAGTGTTTTAAAGCAAAATTTTCAGTGGCAGCATCGGTACTGTCGAATTCACAAATTATGTGTAAGCCCTGCTAGGGGGGATACCTAATATCTACACTTCTAGGCTTATCTACTACTGTCCGGTCAGTGCAAGTCCGGTAACCCAGACTGGTTAATAACCTAACCTTAGTCTAAATTAAAAACAAAAAAACTTTTAACAATTTAATAAAATTTATTTCATGGAACCAAAAGTTATTATAAAAAAACTAGAATCTAGATCTAGACAAAACACTCAAGACATACAAAACTAACAGAACTCAACGAAACAAAACACCCAATTTCGGACCACTGTCCATACACCACATAAACGTGACACAGAAACTCTTCAACACACAGGCCTCGACATTCCAGCAGAATGTCCCTCCATGTCGACACACCACATTCACGAACAAAGAAACCAACACTACGAACAAAGAAACCAATGCGACGCACAAGAAAATAGTCCCTAATACAATAATAAGTAACATTCAGGACATAAAGCAAAGTGGAGCAACAATCCAAAACAAAGTTTGCATAAATAATAACATTAAAATATAAACAAGACACAATAACCAGGCTACAAACCATTGTAAAATCGAAATCATATCAGCGCCATAATAGCGGACTACTTAACTAAAAACCACAACACTCCTCAAAGGAACATAAAAAGCGACATTCGCCTTCTTAGTTACAAATAATTATAATAATAGATCAACACACTCCAGCCGCTCACATACACGCCCCTTAAAGCTTGCGGTCACCGCAAGCTAAATAACTTGAAAAAAATCAGCCCACAGGGCACAAACATAATTTTACAAAAATACAAAAACTTTGCACAATCACAATTTTTGCAAAACACCATTTTGCAAAAGAACTTGCAAAAAAATCCGCACACAGGGCACAATCATAAATTTTACAAAAAACAAAATTTTGCAAAAAAATCAGACGATGTGGCTGTAGCAGCCGGCGGTACAACTTTGACCGGCCTTGGGGAGGGCGGTTGAGCCCTGGGAGGCACATATCTCCTAATCTGTGTGCTGGCCACCCGGCGGGTGCCAGAAGGGCCATCTTTCTTTTTAATGGCGTAACCCCCGCCGGTGATTGGAGGTAATTCGACCACGACATAAACTGTCGGGCCGTCCAGGTCTGCTATTTTGCGTCTGCCAAGTGGGGGTTGTCTCAGAAGGACCAGGTCGCCTATGGCCAGTTCAGCTACAGGTGCCTTTTTGACCTGTTTGTCCTTCTTGCTTGACTCTGTCTGGGGGCATGCCCCAGCACCACCACCCGGTGCCTTAATTAAGGATGGGTTAGGTGGAACCATTGCCTCTAGTTCCTCAGATTGGTCCACCTTTACACTGGTTATGCTGGCGCGTAGGCGGGATGTTGGGCCTGATACCACTGACGGATCTGGGTGAAAAGGTTGGTCTAATGGCTGTACCACCTTGTCGTCCTTCATTCTGGGGTCTCCTTCCGTCGCCTGAATAGTTGGTACACTCTTGGCAGGCACCAGAGTCCTTTCGCAGGGGCGTAGGACCTTGTCCCCTCGCCATACCTTCGGCGTCACTTGATTCCTTTTGGGCCCATATTTCTTTGCCATATGGCAATGACGGGCGAGGTGACCCCTCTGGTGACAGTTATAGCAGCCCTTTGATTGGACCTCCGTGCGCTTGCGAGGTGCTTGGCGCACATTGGACAATTTGGTGTCCCGCGTAAAGTGCTTCAGCAGGGCAGCAAGCTGCTCTGTGAGCCTGTTGACTTTGTCCTCCAGCTTGGACCTGAACGAACATTGTTCCATTGGCCTGGCATTTATTGCTGCCACGTAGGCAGGTTCAGCAAGAGGGTCCTCGTCTCCAGACCATCGAATGGCCGCATCCCGTATGGCCAGGAAGGGGATCTTAGGGTCCCGGAAAATCAGCTCGTGCAGATGGCGTCTGACTGTGGCCTGGCTCAGGTTTTCCACAAACTGGTCTCGAAGAAACCCTGCATCAGTCTGTGGGACCTGCAGGGCACTCTGCCTCGTAACCAGGGTCTTGAAGGCCCTGTGCAGTCGGTGCGAGTAGGCCCTCACCGACTCGTGTTGGCCCTGTACAACCATCTGAAACTGGGCCATGAGCTGCGGTACTCTCCTCTTCTCGCCGTACACCTCCCTGAGGAGCCTGAGGGTGGCTTCGGGGTCGTGCTGCAGGTCGTCACCCCTGCAGCTCAGCTCCTCTCTCACCGCTTCCCCCAGGTACTGCCAGAGGAGGTCCTTCCTCTCTTCTACTGAGAGGTTTCCCCTGGCCCTCCAGAGGGACTGGACCTCTTTGATGAACCGGTCCACCTCATAGCCATGGCTGTCCCCATGGAACCTCCGGATTAGGATCTCCCTGGGTGGAACGATGATGATGGTTGGTGCCGCCATCTCGTCCGAATTGGGTGTTTTAAACAACAAACGGTTCCTACACTAAACAAAAACTAAACACAAATGGTTCCATAAAGGGCCTATCAAGAAAAAAATTTATCTAAACTAACCTAGTCCTAACAAAAAACAAAAATTTAACTAGACTAAAGCACTGACCCCACTCGTGCTACCAATTTGTAAGCCCTGCTAGGGGGGGGGGGTACCTTAAAATCTATCTTACCCTTCCCTAGGCTTATCTAACTAACTAATCTGTCCGGTCAGTGCAACCGTGGTAGAACCCACAGTGGTTAATAACCTAACCTTAGTCTAAATTAAAAACAAAAAAACTTTTAACAATTTAATAAAATTTATTTCATGGAACCAAAAGTTATTATAAAAAAACTAGAATCTAGATCTAGACAAAACACTCAAGACATACAAAACTAACAGAACTCAACGAAACAAAACACCCAATTTCGGACCACTGTCCATACACCACATAAACGTGACACAGAAACTCTTCAACACACAGGCCTCGACATTCCAGCAGAATGTCCCTCCATGTCGACACACCACATTCACGAACAAAGAAACCAACACTACGAACAAAGAAACCAATGCGACGCACAAGAAAATAGTCCCTAATACAATAATAAGTAACATTCAGGACATAAAGCAAAGTGGAGCAACAATCCAAAACAAAGTTTGCATAAATAATAACATTAAAATATAAACAAGACACAATAACCAGGCTACAAACCATTGTAAAATCGAAATCATATCAGCGCCATAATAGCGGACTACTTAACTAAAAACCACAACACTCCTCAAAGGAACATAAAAAGCGACATTCGCCTTCTTAGTTACAAATAATTATAATAATAGATCAACACACTCCAGCCGCTCACATACACGCCCCTTAAAGCTTGCGGTCACCGCAAGCTAAATAACTTGAAAAAAATCAGCCCACAGGGCACAAACATAATTTTACAAAAATACAAAAACTTTGCACAATCACAATTTTTGCAAAACACCATTTTGCAAAAGAACTTGCAAAAAAATCCGCACACAGGGCACAATCATAAATTTTACAAAAAACAAAATTTTGCAAAAAAATCAGACGATGTGGCTGTAGCAGCCGGCGGTACAACTTTGACCGGCCTTGGGGAGGGCGGTTGAGCCCTGGGAGGCACATATCTCCTAATCTGTGTGCTGGCCACCCGGCGGGTGCCAGAAGGGCCATCTTTCTTTTTAATGGCGTAACCCCCGCCGGTGATTGGAGGTAATTCGACCACGACATAAACTGTCGGGCCGTCCAGGTCTGCTATTTTGCGTCTGCCAAGTGGGGGTTGTCTCAGAAGGACCAGGTCGCCTATGGCCAGTTCAGCTACAGGTGCCTTTTTGACCTGTTTGTCCTTCTTGCTTGACTCTGTCTGGGGGCATGCCCCAGCACCACCACCCGGTGCCTTAATTAAGGATGGGTTAGGTGGAACCATTGCCTCTAGTTCCTCAGATTGGTCCACCTTTACACTGGTTATGCTGGCGCGTAGGCGGGATGTTGGGCCTGATACCACTGACGGATCTGGGTGAAAAGGTTGGTCTAATGGCTGTACCACCTTGTCGTCCTTCATTCTGGGGTCTCCTTCCGTCGCCTGAATAGTTGGTACACTCTTGGCAGGCACCAGAGTCCTTTCGCAGGGGCGTAGGACCTTGTCCCCTCGCCATACCTTCGGTGTCACTTGATTCCTTTTGGGCCCATATTTCTTTGCCATATGGCAATGACGGGCGAGGTGACCCCTCTGGTGACAGTTATAGCAGCCCTTTGATTGGACCTCCGTGCGCTTGCGAGGTGCTTGGCGCACATTGGACAATTTGGTGTCCCGCGTAAAGTGCTTCAGCAGGGCAGCAAGCTGCTCTGTGAGCCTGTTGACTTTGTCCTCCAGCTTGGACCTGAACGAACATTGTTCCATTGGCCTGGCATTTATTGCTGCCACGTAGGCAGGTTCAGCAAGAGGGTCCTCGTCTCCAGACCATCGAATGGCCGCATCCCGTATGGCCAGGAAGGGGATCTTAGGGTCCCGGAAAATCAGCTCGTGCAGATGGCGTCTGACTGTGGCCTGGCTCAGGTTTTCCACAAACTGGTCTCGAAGAAACCCTGCATCAGTCTGTGGGACCTGCAGGGCACTCTGCCTCGTAACCAGGGTCTTGAAGGCCCTGTGCAGTCGGTGCGAGTAGGCCCTCACCGACTCGTGTTGGCCCTGTACAACCATCTGAAACTGGGCCATGAGCTGCGGTACTCTCCTCTTCTCGCCGTACACCTCCCTGAGGAGCCTGAGGGTGGCTTCGGGGTCGTGCTGCAGGTCGTCACCCCTGCAGCTCAGCTCCTCTCTCACCGCTTCCCCCAGGTACTGCCAGAGGAGGTCCTTCCTCTCTTCTACTGAGAGGTTTCCCCTGGCCCTCCAGAGGGACTGGACCTCTTTGATGAACCGGTCCACCTCATAGCCATGGCTGTCCCCATGGAACCTCCGGATTAGGATCTCCCTGGGTGGAACGATGATGATGGTTGGTGCCGCCATCTCGTCCGAATTGGGTGTTTTAAACAACAAACGGTTCCTACACTAAACAAAAACTAAACACAAATGGTTCCATAAAGGGCCTATCAAGAAAAAAATTTATCTAAACTAACCTAGTCCTAACAAAAAACAAAAATTTAACTAGACTAAAGCACTGACCCCACTCGTGCTACCAATTTGTAAGCCCTGCTAGGGGGGGGGGGGGTACCTTAAAATCTATCTTACCCTTCCCTAGGCTTATCTAACTAACTAATCTGTCCGGTCAGTGCAACCGTGGTAGAACCCACAGTGGTTAATAACCTAACCTTAGTCTAAATTAAAAACAAAAAAACTTTTAACAATTTAATAAAATTTATTTCATGGAACCAAAAGTTATTATAAAAAAACTAGAATCTAGATCTAGACAAAACACTCAAGACATACAAAACTAACAGAACTCAACGAAACAAAACACCCAATTTCGGACCACTGTCCATACACCACATAAACGTGACACAGAAACTCTTCAACACACAGGCCTCGACATTCCAGCAGAATGTCCCTCCATGTCGACACACCACATTCACGAACAAAGAAACCAACACTACGAACAAAGAAACCAATGCGACGCACAAGAAAATAGTCCCTAATACAATAATAAGTAACATTCAGGACATAAAGCAAAGTGGAGCAACAATCCAAAACAAAGTTTGCATAAATAATAACATTAAAATATAAACAAGACACAATAACCAGGCTACAAACCATTGTAAAATCGAAATCATATCAGCGCCATAATAGCGGACTACTTAACTAAAAACCACAACACTCCTCAAAGGAACATAAAAAGCGACATTCGCCTTCTTAGTTACAAATAATTATAATAATAGATCAACACACTCCAGCCGCTCACATATGCATTACTGAAAAGTAGAAAATAAAACAACTAAATTACGGCGTATGATATGCCGCGGGTCGGCTCGTACAATAAATTTCTGTAGACATCTAGATCTAGTCTAGATCTAGAATCTAAATACCAGCCGTAAAAGAACGTTATTTATAGAACTAGATCTAGAACCTAGGTCAAACCAACAAAATTAGTAAAAATACAATCCATTTTAAAATCAGAATACATTTTTGAGTTTCTTTATTAAACTATTTTAATCCTTAAATACTTGATATAAATCTTTGCTTTTTAGCTTCAAGAATAGAAGTGATTTATCTTTCTAGGGTCTAGATAGATCTAGATCTAGCAAGAGTTACGGCAAAACTAGACTTAATTTAAAAAAAGGCGTAGAATCTAGATAATTCTATCTAGATCTAGATAATAATGAGTTTCTATACTAAACTATTTGAGACCTTCATTATTTTATATAAATCTTTGTTTAGCTATGCAATTGGCTAATTTAAAATAAAATTTAATTTGAAAGATACTAGATCTAGATCTAGGGCCTATGCGCGTAAATAGTTTCATAAGGAGATTCAAACAATATAGCACAAACAAAAAAAAACGTCACCAGTCTAGATAACTAAGTTGTTGGTGTTAGCTTCCATGCGGGCGGCACTGGTTCTAGACACATCATGTCAATGTATAAAACAAATTCAATTCTTTTTTTAGATGTGAATGATAAAGTGAAGTAGAGTTCACCTGTTTCTTTGTCCTCAGCATATGAAGGGATAGTGTGCTCAGAGACATGCTCGGCCGGAATCGTTTTTTTAAACGATAAAAACATGTTGTCTTAGACTTGGTGTGACACTGGGCAGGTGAAGTAGAGTTGAGTATTTCACCTGTGACGTCAGTATATGAAAGGATAGTGTGGTCAGGCCCATGCTCAGCCGAAATAGGTGTTTTTATAAGATAAAAAACAAAGTCTTTTTTAATGTGGGGCTGGTTATTTTGTGATGATAAGTGACAGACGTGATGTCATTTATGGAGGACCCCCGAAACCCACAGTTATCTAACTAGATAACGGATAGTCTAGTATACTACAAAAACTCAAGTTTGTTTACATGTTTGAATATTTATTTATTTATTTTTTGTTTGTCCATTTGGTTACAGGAGATAATCTGCACTATGTGTAGAGCTGTAAAATAGAAATTAGGTAGAGAACAATTTTTGTTTTTAGACAGACTGTAAAATCACAAACTTTTTTAAAGACGTTGATTAATTTATTGATTTATCCATTGGTAGATTAACCACATTATTTATGAAAGTTCAGAACAATGATTTTACTTATTGTGAATAGTGACGTCATATGATTTATTTACTTTTTACATCAACAATGGCGGCTTCTATCTAGAGTTACGGCAAAATCTCGACTTAACCAAACCAGTCGTAGAATATAGATAACTCTATCTAGATCTAGATCTAAAGTATTAGAGACCTTCATTATTTTATATAAATCTTTCTTTGTTTAGCTATGGAATAGGCTAATTTAAGATAAAATTTAATTTGAAAGATACTAGATCTAGATTCTAGGGCCTATTCGCGTAAATCAAGTTTATATATAGGACAAAAAAAACGTCAATGACGTCTCGAGTCTAGACAGCAGTTGTAAGTGTAATAGGCTTCCATGCGGGTGGCACGGGTTGTAGACGCAACAATGTTTAAAAATGTTTTTCAATTCTTTTTTTTTAGACGTAAATGATAAAGATGCCTATTGAGACTTGGCTGGATACAGGGCAGGTGAAGTAGAGTTCACCTGTTTCTTTGTCCTAAGCATATGAAGTGATAGTGTGGTCAGAGACATGCTCAGCCGAAATAAAAGATAAAAAAACGTCTTTTTGAATGAGGGGTCTGGTTATTTTGTGATAAGTGACAGACGTGATGCCATTTATAGATGACCCCCGAAACCCACAGTTATCTAACTAGATAACGGGTAGTATAGTATACTACTAAAACTCAAGTTTGTTTACTAGTTTGTATATTTATTTATTATTGTTTTGTTTTGTTAGTCTGTTCCGCTTGATAAGAGCATCAGCACTATGTGTAGAACTATAAAATACGTACTTATTTAGAGAATAACGTTCTTTTTCCAAAATTTTATACGCACGTCATTTAAAGACGATAATGAATCTATTGATATATTCATTTGTAGAAACACCTCTTTAGTTATAACAGTTCAGAGCAAATACTTTCTTTACTTATTTTTACAATAAACATAGCGGCTTCCATGGAAGACAATAATGTCTGTTCATTATAAAACTAAATTTTCATCGAGTGCAGTAGCGTGAGGTATCACTTAACTAGTATAGTACGCACTTTTTAACGACCGTAGGGGCTAAACTGATCATATGTGAAAGATAGCGACTGTGGCTCTCTGGGCGCTAAACCACAAATTGCCGTGGGGCGCCGCCCCTCCAATATTTAAACAAATGTTTGGCCTATGACAGAAACCGGGGTGTACTCGGCAACTTCCCTAAATTTCATAGAAAATTCACAAACGATATATTTATCTATTCGACGATTACGAGGCTAAGAAATGGGTGTGATGGTGTGGGGTCGGTTCGGAAAGAAACTTGAAATGGACAACAAAGCGCCGATGAACATCTATAGTCTATAGTGCCTATTTTATGATTGTCACAAATAGGCCTACTTTTCCCAAAGACTATTATAAACTTACTCAAGGGGAAAATTCAAAGCAGGCCTATATTAGTTTACTATAAACATTTCTTGTAAAACGAAAAAAAAGTAAACGTTTATTTAACCAAAGTTACTGGCATTGTATACTTTTTAAATTATTTTAGTACCGGATAACAAACACATTTTACATTGACAAATGTAGAACAGGGGCGGAACTACAGTGCCGCCAGACCCCGTGATGCGGGGGGGGGGGGGGGGGGGCACACCATTTAGGGGCCCACAGCCGACCATAATAGTTTTTTTTATAGTTAAAAAAAAATTTGTTGTATTTTTGACTTTATGATTGTTTTGTAAAAGATTACTGCAGCTGCGTTTGGATTATCTTTATTCTATAGACACCAACCCACGCTCTTGTATATTCTTTATCTCTTTGTTTTTAATAAACCACCGTGAAAGCCGAATCCTCTTTCTCCTACAATCCAACTTATTAACGATATGAAACGTTCAAACCACTTCCGTGACTTATTTCCCATTTAAATAGTCAAGTAGGTTATAGGGGTGCTCATAAGCTCCTTTTAATAGATTTGTACTAAAATAAAGGGTGGCATTGTATAAAAAGGAAATATATTTAAAATTAATAATATAAATATAAAAAAAAAAACAACCCATAAAAATAAACATAACAGGAGACACCATTACTTATACAAAGCTTTCATGTTTTATATTATTTTGACCGACTAGTGCAGGGGTCTCCAAACTACTCGCGGGCGGGCCGCGAGGTCATGTGGCCCTCGGAGATCCTTTTGTCCACGGAAAAAAAATGTTTGTCGGAGGTGGCTGAGGAAAAAAAAATCAAAATAAATTGAAAATGTAGAATTGGGTTCTAATACCATTAAAGCAAATGTGGCCAGTTTCCCAGCAAATGACCTCCTTAAAGACAAGTTCAAATAAGGGCGGGTGTGTTTTATAAGTATTTGCCCAAGGAAGACTTGCCTAATATTAAAACTTTTGCAGCAAAGTTGCTTTCAAATATTGAAACAACATGCAAACATTTTCAAGAATGAAGTGTTGTCGGTCTCCGAAGTGTTTCTGACAGACTTTCTCGAGGGGGGGAGGCACTTGAAATATATATATATATATATATATATATATATATATATATATATATATATATATATATATATATATATATATATATATATATATATATATATATATTTCTGTATAAATTCAATTTGGTTGGGGGGGGGGGGAATTGACGTTCTTCAGGGGGGGGGGGCTCCGCCACCCCGACGAAATGCCTGGAAGAAACTCTGGTCCCTGAACTGATATTTAATCGTCAATGCGGCCCTCGGGCTGAAAAGTTTGGAGACCATTGGACTAGTGGTTAAGAGGTCTTATAACAGATACAAAATAAAAATGATTTTCACAAAACAGACTAATGCACTTAGGGGTCGTCCATAAAAGACGTCACACTCTTAGGGGTCCGTAATTTTGTGATGACGTGTGATGAGGGGGAGGGGGGGGGGGGTTCAGATGGTGGGACGTCATATTTTTGCATTAACAAAAAGTTTTAGAAAACTGTATAAATAAATTGTAATAGGAATTGATTAAAATACACTATATTGAAAGAGTTCAGACACGATTTTGGAAAAATACCGATGTTTTAAGAAAAATTCAACTGCAATTTTGAGGGGGGGGGGGGGGGTTGTAGGCTGAGGTGTGACATCATTTTAGAGGGGGGCCTGGCTTTTTGTGACGATGTGTGACGGAGGGGAGGGGGGAGGAGGAGGTAAAAATCGTCAAAAAAGCGTGGCGTCATTTGTGGATGACCCCTTACATACATGACATGATGTTGTAATTTGTTTTAATTGAAAAAAAAACATTTTTTTTTTCAAAACCCGAGGAGGCCAGCTTCTTCTTCTTCGTTCTTAATTATTAGTGTTGAAGGGGATCGAGAATTATCTGCCAGTGGATTTGAACTCAAGACTTTGTTCGAATTTATCAACCATGAGCTTTTTTTTTTTGCCGACTCGACCACGCCTCCAACACAATTAAGCGTTACGTGTCAACTGGTTATGCGCCATATAGGCCATTGACTCCAGGAGGCCAGCTATGAATATCCTATTTTCGTATTTTGTGTTTGTATATATATATATATATATATATATATATATATTTATATATATATATATATATATATATATATATATATATATATATATATATATATATATATATATATATATATATGTATATATATATATATATGGTGGAGGCCTAAGAAATTTTTTTGCGGGGTGGCCCTTTTTTTCTAGTTCCTCCACTGATGTACAATGGATTTTTTGAGCACCTAACCAATTCTACAAAGAAGTAACGTACATTATGAAAGTCCACTGCATATTTAACGGGTCTTTACGCTATTGACTTTTTTTTTCAAATAATTTTGCAGGCAACAGCGTGTTTGATTGTAAAAGAAAGAAAATCCCCGCAACAGAACACTCTCGAGGTCCGGTCGAACAATTATCATGTAATTTTCGAACATATTACGTGTCTCCCCCCCCCCCCCCACCCCCATACATCACTTTCAAAGTGAAGCAACAAGACATGAAGTCATTACAATATTTGTACTTTTGCCTATTTTTTTACACTAGTTTGTGTATTTGTTTTTATGTTTGGGGGTCATCCATTTACGAAGTCCACAAACATTTTTAATTTTAGAATCCGCTCCCCCTACTCCTCCGCCTCCACGCGTCGTCGACCGTCCCCCCCCCCCCCCCATGTGGACGTCCACAAAAAATTAGTAAATCTCTAAAACCCTGCTGCCAAATTACTTTTACAACAACATAATAATGTGTGCCTTGCTATGAATTGATAACTAATATATGGATTTGAAATTTTCTTCAACACCTTTACTGTAACGACTTAGAATAAATTAGGCCCAATATGATAAGCGTTTAGTTTATTTAAATGTTTTGTTGCTATACCAAACAGAAACTGCAAATTATTAAGCATCTATTTTG
>NW_026731647.1:0-36867 GCF_028476545.2 Physella acuta
TTTTTAAACTGACGTACATTGTTACGTACATTGTTTAATGTATTCTTTCCTTCAACGATTTGCATATATCTTGATCCTAATTGATTTCAAAATGTTAAATGAACATTACAATCAGCAGAATATTAATAACAATGATCCGTTTAAGAAAAAAAAATATAAATAAAAAAAAAAAAAAAAAAAAATCTAAATTTACAAATTTAAATTTTGTGGTTTTGTTCCGCATCTTTTCTCCTGCCGACCTCACGTCACCTTTTTGTATTCTTTTTCTTTCTCAGTCTCTTCCTATACCTTTTTAACGTTGGCTTGTTCCACAGCGCTAGTCGCCCTTGCGCCGCCCGCCAAAGACGTAAAACAACAGGGCGTTGATCGATTCGATATACATCAAGGCGGCGCGGGCGTCAAGGGAAGCCACTATTACGACGTTAAGGTAAGGCGCTATATTTTTTTCCTTGTTTGAGTTTTAGAAATTCATAATGTTACTTGTTTCATTGATTTCGTTAACATTCGCCTTTCCGCTTTGGCAGATTGTAAAACGCCCACCGCCTAACGGCCGTACGTCGCATGGGCGGCGATTTCTGCAATAAGGAATATTTTCGGTGTGCGGAATCGGATGAATATTTACGGAATCATTTCAGAGGAGCGGATAGGAAATTTTCCGGAATATGAGGCGTCGGTAGTCCAGTGACCGTTATCGCTTCTCGGCCTTTTGGCTAAGATCAAAGTGTAGTATCTGTTCTTATCAGCTTAATATCTGATACGTGGCTCATTGAGTCACTACGATATTAAACTGATTTTTGGTACTCGGCGGGATGCCCGGGGCTTGCTCCGCTCTCGCCACGGGTCGGCCCGGTATTGCAGTTTCTTCCGGGAATGGCCCATTCAATTTCAATAATGTACGATTGGTCTCTCTCTCTCAATAAAAACAGCTCACTGCTGGTCAGTCAGAGTGATATGGTATTTATTCTATACCAGTCACTGTTTGCTTAAAATGTTAATCGTTTGAGCTGACCAGCACATTTTTTCTTTATTTGACGGTTCTCAAACGAACGGCAGCCGGTATAAAAACAGATATTTTTTTTTATATTTAAAATTTCTCTCCGCTCCTCTCCTTCGTTGTTTACTAATCTAAATTATGTTTTAAAAATCATTTGTCATGGCCAGTATGTGTCAAAATATCACACTTCTGTCCACACAGGACCAGTATTAATTTCACTTTAATATAAAGAAAATAGAAATTTAAATGTAAATTTTTAAAAGTTATTTCAATTTAAAAAAACAAAAATTCATTTTTATTTTTAAACTGACGTACATTGTTACGTACATTGTTTAATGTATTCTTTCCTTCAACGATTTGCATATATCTTGATCCTAATTGATTTCAAAATGTTAAATGAAACATTACAATCAGCAGAATATTAATAACAATGATCCGTTTAAGAAAAAAAAATATAAATAAAAAAAAAAAAAAAAAAAAATCTAAATTTACAAATTTAAATTTTTGTGGTTTTGTTCCGCATCTTTTCTCCTGCCGACCTCACGTCACCTTTTTGTATTCTTTTTCTTTCTCAGTCTCTTCCTATACCTTTTTAACGTTGGCTTGTTCCACAGCGCTAGTCGCCTTGCGCCGCCCGCCAAAGACGTAAAACAACAGGGCGTTGATCGATTCGATATACATCAAGGCGGCGCGGGCGTCAAGGGAAGCCACTATTACGACGTTAAGGTAAGGCGCTATATTTTTTTCCTTGTTTGAGTTTTAGAAATTCATAATGTTACTTGTTTCATTGATTTCGTTAACATTCGCCTTTCCGCTTTGGCAGATTGTAAAACGCCCACCGCCTAACGGCCGTACGTCGCATGGGCGGCGATTTCTGCAATAAGGAATATTTTCGGTGTGCGGAATCGGATGAATATTTACGGAATCATTTCAGAGGAGCGGATAGGAAATTTTCCGGAATATGAGGCGTCGGTAGTCCAGTGACCGTTATCGCTTCTCGGCCTTTTGGCTAAGATCAAAGTGTAGTATCTGTTCTTATCAGCTTAATATCTGATACGTGGCTCATTGAGTCACTACGATATTAAACTGATTTTTGGTACTCGGCGGGATGCCCGGGGCTTGCTCCGCTCTCGCCACGGGTCGGCCCGGTATTGCAGTTCTTCCGGGAATGGCCCATTCAATTTCAATAATGTACGATTGGTCTCTCTCTCTCAATAAAAACAGCTCACTGCTGGTCAGTCAGAGTGATATGGTATTTATTCTATACCAGTCACTGTTTGCTTAAAATGTTAATCGTTTGAGCTGACCAGCACATTTTTTCTTTATTTGACGGTTCTCAAACGAACGGCAGCCGGTATAAAAACAGATATTTTTTTTTATATTTAAAATTTCTCTCCGCTCCTCTCCTTCGTTGTTTACTAATCTAAATTATGTTTTAAAAATCATTTGTCATGGCCAGTATGTGTCAAAATATCACACTTCTGTCCACACAGGACCAGTATTAATTTCACTTTAATATAAAGAAAATAGAAATTTAAATGTAAATTTTTAAAAGTTATTTCAATTTAAAAAAACAAAAATTCATTTTTATTTTTAAACTGACGTACATTGTTACGTACATTGTTTAATGTATTCTTTCCTTCAACGATTTGCATATATCTTGATCCTAATTGATTTCAAAATGTTAAATGAAACATTACAATCAGCAGAATATTAATAACAATGATCCGTTTAAGAAAAAAAAATATAAATAAAAAAAAAAAAAAAAAAAAATCTAAATTTACAAATTTAAATTTTGTGGTTTTGTTCCGCATCTTTTCTCCTGCCGACCTCACGTCACCTTTTTGTATTCTTTTTCTTTCTCAGTCTCTTCCTATACCTTTTTAACGTTGGCTTGTTCCACAGCGCTAGTCGCCTTGCGCCGCCCGCCAAAGACGTAAAACAACAGGGCGTTGATCGATTCGATATACATCAAGGCGGCGCGGGCGTCAAGGGAAGCCACTATTACGACGTTAAGGTAAGGCGCTATATTTTTTTCCTTGTTTGAGTTTTAGAAATTCATAATGTTACTTGTTTCATTGATTTCGTTAACATTCGCCTTTCCGCTTTGGCAGATTGTAAAACGCCCACCGCCTAACGGCCGTACGTCGCATGGGCGGCGATTTCTGCAATAAGGAATATTTTCGGTGTGCGGAATCGGATGAATATTTACGGAATCATTTCAGAGGAGCGGATAGGAAATTTTCCGGAATATGAGGCGTCGGTAGTCCAGTGACCGTTATCGCTTCTCGGCCTTTTGGCTAAGATCAAAGTGTAGTATCTGTTCTTATCAGCTTAATATCTGATACGTGGCTCATTGAGTCACTACGATATTAAACTGATTTTTGGTACTCGGCGGGATGCCCGGGGCTTGCTCCGCTCTCGCCACGGGTCGGCCCGGTATTGCAGTTCTTCCGGGAATGGCCCATTCAATTTCAATAATGTACGATTGGTCTCTCTCTCTCAATAAAAACAGCTCACTGCTGGTCAGTCAGAGTGATATGGTATTTATTCTATACCAGTCACTGTTTGCTTAAAATGTTAATCGTTTGAGCTGACCAGCACATTTTTTCTTTATTTGACGGTTCTCAAACGAACGGCAGCCGGTATAAAAACAGATATTTTTTTTTATATTTAAAATTTCTCTCCGCTCCTCTCCTTCGTTGTTTACTAATCTAAATTATGTTTTAAAAATCATTTGTCATGGCCAGTATGTGTCAAAATATCACACTTCTGTCCACACAGGACCAGTATTAATTTCACTTTAATATAAAGAAAATAGAAATTTAAATGTAAATTTTTAAAAGTTATTTCAATTTAAAAAAACAAAAATTCATTTTTATTTTTAAACTGACGTACATTGTTACGTACATTGTTTAATGTATTCTTTCCTTCAACGATTTGCATATATCTTGATCCTAATTGATTTCAAAATGTTAAATGAAACATTACAATCAGCAGAATATTAATAACAATGATCCGTTTAAGAAAAAAAAATATAAATAAAAAAAAAAAAAAAAAAAAATCTAAATTTACAAATTTAAATTTTGTGGTTTTGTTCCGCATCTTTTCTCCTGCCGACCTCACGTCACCTTTTTGTATTCTTTTTCTTTCTCAGTCTCTTCCTATACCTTTTTAACGTTGGCTTGTTCCACAGCGCTAGTCGCCTTGCGCCGCCCGCCAAAGACGTAAAACAACAGGGCGTTGATCGATTCGATATACATCAAGGCGGCGCGGGCGTCAAGGGAAGCCACTATTACGACGTTAAGGTAAGGCGCTATATTTTTTTCCTTGTTTGAGTTTTAGAAATTCATAATGTTACTTGTTTCATTGATTTCGTTAACATTCGCCTTTCCGCTTTGGCAGATTGTAAAACGCCCACCGCCTAACGGCCGTACGTCGCATGGGCGGCGATTTCTGCAATAAGGAATATTTTCGGTGTGCGGAATCGGATGAATATTTACGGAATCATTTCAGAGGAGCGGATAGGAAATTTTCCGGAATATGAGGCGTCGGTAGTCCAGTGACCGTTATCGCTTCTCGGCCTTTTGGCTAAGATCAAAGTGTAGTATCTGTTCTTATCAGCTTAATATCTGATACGTGGCTCATTGAGTCACTACGATATTAAACTGATTTTTGGTACTCGGCGGGATGCCCGGGGCTTGCTCCGCTCTCGCCACGGGTCGGCCCGGTATTGCAGTTCTTCCGGGAATGGCCCATTCAATTTCAATAATGTACGATTGGTCTCTCTCTCTCAATAAAAACAGCTCACTGCTGGTCAGTCAGAGTGATATGGTATTTATTCTATACCAGTCACTGTTTGCTTAAAATGTTAATCGTTTGAGCTGACCAGCACATTTTTTCTTTATTTGACGGTTCTCAAACGAACGGCAGCCGGTATAAAAACAGATATTTTTTTTTATATTTAAAATTTCTCTCCGCTCCTCTCCTTCGTTGTTTACTAATCTAAATTATGTTTTAAAAATCATTTGTCATGGCCAGTATGTGTCAAAATATCACACTTCTGTCCACACAGGACCAGTATTAATTTCACTTTAATATAAAGAAAATAGAAATTTAAATGTAAATTTTTAAAAGTTATTTCAATTTAAAAAAACAAAAATTCATTTTTATTTTTAAACTGACGTACATTGTTACGTACATTGTTTAATGTATTCTTTCCTTCAACGATTTGCATATATCTTGATCCTAATTGATTTCAAAATGTTAAATGAAACATTACAATCAGCAGAATATTAATAACAATGATCCGTTTAAGAAAAAAAAATATAAATAAAAAAAAAAAAAAAAAAAAAATCTAAATTTACAAATTTAAATTTTGTGGTTTTGTTCCGCATCTTTTCTCCTGCCGACCTCACGTCACCTTTTTGTATTCTTTTTCTTTCTCAGTCTCTTCCTATACCTTTTTAACGTTGGCTTGTTCCACAGCGCTAGTCGCCTTGCGCCGCCCGCCAAAGACGTAAAACAACAGGGCGTTGATCGATTCGATATACATCAAGGCGGCGCGGGCGTCAAGGGAAGCCACTATTACGACGTTAAGGTAAGGCGCTATATTTTTTTCCTTGTTTGAGTTTTAGAAATTCATAATGTTACTTGTTTCATTGATTTCGTTAACATTCGCCTTTCCGCTTTGGCAGATTGTAAAACGCCCACCGCCTAACGGCCGTACGTCGCATGGGCGGCGATTTCTGCAATAAGGAATATTTTCGGTGTGCGGAATCGGATGAATATTTACGGAATCATTTCAGAGGAGCGGATAGGAAATTTTCCGGAATATGAGGCGTCGGTAGTCCAGTGACCGTTATCGCTTCTCGGCCTTTTGGCTAAGATCAAAGTGTAGTATCTGTTCTTATCAGCTTAATATCTGATACGTGGCTCATTGAGTCACTACGATATTAAACTGATTTTTGGTACTCGGCGGGATGCCCGGGGCTTGCTCCGCTCTCGCCACGGGTCGGCCCGGTATTGCAGTTCTTCCGGGAATGGCCCATTCAATTTCAATAATGTACGATTGGTCTCTCTCTCTCAATAAAAACAGCTCACTGCTGGTCAGTCAGAGTGATATGGTATTTATTCTATACCAGTCACTGTTTGCTTAAAATGTTAATCGTTTGAGCTGACCAGCACATTTTTTCTTTATTTGACGGTTCTCAAACGAACGGCAGCCGGTATAAAAACAGATATTTTTTTTTATATTTAAAATTTCTCTCCGCTCCTCTCCTTCGTTGTTTACTAATCTAAATTATGTTTTAAAAATCATTTGTCATGGCCAGTATGTGTCAAAATATCACACTTCTGTCCACACAGGACCAGTATTAATTTCACTTTAATATAAAGAAAATAGAAATTTAAATGTAAATTTTTAAAAGTTATTTCAATTTAAAAAAACAAAAATTCATTTTTATTTTTAAACTGACGTACATTGTTACGTACATTGTTTAATGTATTCTTTCCTTCAACGATTTGCATATATCTTGATCCTAATTGATTTCAAAATGTTAAATGAAACATTACAATCAGCAGAATATTAATAACAATGATCCGTTTAAGAAAAAAAAATATAAATAAAAAAAAAAAAAAAAAAAAATCTAAATTTACAAATTTAAATTTTGTGGTTTTGTTCCGCATCTTTTCTCCTGCCGACCTCACGTCACCTTTTTGTATTCTTTTTCTTTCTCAGTCTCTTCCTATACCTTTTTAACGTTGGCTTGTTCCACAGCGCTAGTCGCCTTGCGCCGCCCGCCAAAGACGTAAAACAACAGGGCGTTGATCGATTCGATATACATCAAGGCGGCGCGGGCGTCAAGGGAAGCCACTATTACGACGTTAAGGTAAGGCGCTATATTTTTTTCCTTGTTTGAGTTTTAGAAATTCATAATGTTACTTGTTTCATTGATTTCGTTAACATTCGCCTTTCCGCTTTGGCAGATTGTAAAACGCCCACCGCCTAACGGCCGTACGTCGCATGGGCGGCGATTTCTGCAATAAGGAATATTTTCGGTGTGCGGAATCGGATGAATATTTACGGAATCATTTCAGAGGAGCGGATAGGAAATTTTCCGGAATATGAGGCGTCGGTAGTCCAGTGACCGTTATCGCTTCTCGGCCTTTTGGCTAAGATCAAAGTGTAGTATCTGTTCTTATCAGCTTAATATCTGATACGTGGCTCATTGAGTCACTACGATATTAAACTGATTTTTGGTACTCGGCGGGATGCCCGGGGCTTGCTCCGCTCTCGCCACGGGTCGGCCCGGTATTGCAGTTCTTCCGGGAATGGCCCATTCAATTTCAATAATGTACGATTGGTCTCTCTCTCTCAATAAAAACAGCTCACTGCTGGTCAGTCAGAGTGATATGGTATTTATTCTATACCAGTCACTGTTTGCTTAAAATGTTAATCGTTTGAGCTGACCAGCACATTTTTTCTTTATTTGACGGTTCTCAAACGAACGGCAGCCGGTATAAAAACAGATATTTTTTTTTATATTTAAAATTTCTCTCCGCTCCTCTCCTTCGTTGTTTACTAATCTAAATTATGTTTTAAAAATCATTTGTCATGGCCAGTATGTGTCAAAATATCACACTTCTGTCCACACAGGACCAGTATTAATTTCACTTTAATATAAAGAAAATAGAAATTTAAATGTAAATTTTTAAAAGTTATTTCAATTTAAAAAAACAAAAATTCATTTTTATTTTTAAACTGACGTACATTGTTACGTACATTGTTTAATGTATTCTTTCCTTCAACGATTTGCATATATCTTGATCCTAATTGATTTCAAAATGTTAAATGAAACATTACAATCAGCAGAATATTAATAACAATGATCCGTTTAAGAAAAAAAAATATAAATAAAAAAAAAAAAAAAAAAAAATCTAAATTTACAAATTTAAATTTTGTGGTTTTGTTCCGCATCTTTTCTCCTGCCGACCTCACGTCACCTTTTTGTATTCTTTTTCTTTCTCAGTCTCTTCCTATACCTTTTTAACGTTGGCTTGTTCCACAGCGCTAGTCGCCTTGCGCCGCCCGCCAAAGACGTAAAACAACAGGGCGTTGATCGATTCGATATACATCAAGGCGGCGCGGGCGTCAAGGGAAGCCACTATTACGACGTTAAGGTAAGGCGCTATATTTTTTTCCTTGTTTGAGTTTTAGAAATTCATAATGTTACTTGTTTCATTGATTTCGTTAACATTCGCCTTTCCGCTTTGGCAGATTGTAAAACGCCCACCGCCTAACGGCCGTACGTCGCATGGGCGGCGATTTCTGCAATAAGGAATATTTTCGGTGTGCGGAATCGGATGAATATTTACGGAATCATTTCAGAGGAGCGGATAGGAAATTTTCCGGAATATGAGGCGTCGGTAGTCCAGTGACCGTTATCGCTTCTCGGCCTTTTGGCTAAGATCAAAGTGTAGTATCTGTTCTTATCAGCTTAATATCTGATACGTGGCTCATTGAGTCACTACGATATTAAACTGATTTTTGGTACTCGGCGGGATGCCCGGGGCTTGCTCCGCTCTCGCCACGGGTCGGCCCGGTATTGCAGTTCTTCCGGGAATGGCCCATTCAATTTCAATAATGTACGATTGGTCTCTCTCTCTCAATAAAAACAGCTCACTGCTGGTCAGTCAGAGTGATATGGTATTTATTCTATACCAGTCACTGTTTGCTTAAAATGTTAATCGTTTGAGCTGACCAGCACATTTTTTCTTTATTTGACGGTTCTCAAACGAACGGCAGCCGGTATAAAAACAGATATTTTTTTTTATATTTAAAATTTCTCTCCGCTCCTCTCCTTCGTTGTTTACTAATCTAAATTATGTTTTAAAAATCATTTGTCATGGCCAGTATGTGTCAAAATATCACACTTCTGTCCACACAGGACCAGTATTAATTTCACTTTAATATAAAGAAAATAGAAATTTAAATGTAAATTTTTAAAAGTTATTTCAATTTAAAAAAACAAAAATTCATTTTTATTTTTAAACTGACGTACATTGTTACGTACATTGTTTAATGTATTCTTTCCTTCAACGATTTGCATATATCTTGATCCTAATTGATTTCAAAATGTTAAATGAAACATTACAATCAGCAGAATATTAATAACAATGATCCGTTTAAGAAAAAAAAATATAAATAAAAAAAAAAAAAAAAAAAAATCTAAATTTACAAATTTAAATTTTGTGGTTTTGTTCCGCATCTTTTCTCCTGCCGACCTCACGTCACCTTTTTGTATTCTTTTTCTTTCTCAGTCTCTTCCTATACCTTTTTAACGTTGGCTTGTTCCACAGCGCTAGTCGCCTTGCGCCGCCCGCCAAAGACGTAAAACAACAGGGCGTTGATCGATTCGATATACATCAAGGCGGCGCGGGCGTCAAGGGAAGCCACTATTACGACGTTAAGGTAAGGCGCTATATTTTTTTCCTTGTTTGAGTTTTAGAAATTCATAATGTTACTTGTTTCATTGATTTCGTTAACATTCGCCTTTCCGCTTTGGCAGATTGTAAAACGCCCACCGCCTAACGGCCGTACGTCGCATGGGCGGCGATTTCTGCAATAAGGAATATTTTCGGTGTGCGGAATCGGATGAATATTTACGGAATCATTTCAGAGGAGCGGATAGGAAATTTTCCGGAATATGAGGCGTCGGTAGTCCAGTGACCGTTATCGCTTCTCGGCCTTTTGGCTAAGATCAAAGTGTAGTATCTGTTCTTATCAGCTTAATATCTGATACGTGGCTCATTGAGTCACTACGATATTAAACTGATTTTTGGTACTCGGCGGGATGCCCGGGGCTTGCTCCGCTCTCGCCACGGGTCGGCCCGGTATTGCAGTTCTTCCGGGAATGGCCCATTCAATTTCAATAATGTACGATTGGTCTCTCTCTCTCAATAAAAACAGCTCACTGCTGGTCAGTCAGAGTGATATGGTATTTATTCTATACCAGTCACTGTTTGCTTAAAATGTTAATCGTTTGAGCTGACCAGCACATTTTTTCTTTATTTGACGGTTCTCAAACGAACGGCAGCCGGTATAAAAACAGATATTTTTTTTTATATTTAAAATTTCTCTCCGCTCCTCTCCTTCGTTGTTTACTAATCTAAATTATGTTTTAAAAATCATTTGTCATGGCCAGTATGTGTCAAAATATCACACTTCTGTCCACACAGGACCAGTATTAATTTCACTTTAATATAAAGAAAATAGAAATTTAAATGTAAATTTTTAAAAGTTATTTCAATTTAAAAAAACAAAAATTCATTTTTATTTTTAAACTGACGTACATTGTTACGTACATTGTTTAATGTATTCTTTCCTTCAACGATTTGCATATATCTTGATCCTAATTGATTTCAAAATGTTAAATGAAACATTACAATCAGCAGAATATTAATAACAATGATCCGTTTAAGAAAAAAAAATATAAATAAAAAAAAAAAAAAAAAAAAATCTAAATTTACAAATTTAAATTTTGTGGTTTTGTTCCGCATCTTTTCTCCTGCCGACCTCACGTCACCTTTTTGTATTCTTTTTCTTTCTCAGTCTCTTCCTATACCTTTTTAACGTTGGCTTGTTCCACAGCGCTAGTCGCCTTGCGCCGCCCGCCAAAGACGTAAAACAACAGGGCGTTGATCGATTCGATATACATCAAGGCGGCGCGGGCGTCAAGGGAAGCCACTATTACGACGTTAAGGTAAGGCGCTATATTTTTTTCCTTGTTTGAGTTTTAGAAATTCATAATGTTACTTGTTTCATTGATTTCGTTAACATTCGCCTTTCCGCTTTGGCAGATTGTAAAACGCCCACCGCCTAACGGCCGTACGTCGCATGGGCGGCGATTTCTGCAATAAGGAATATTTTCGGTGTGCGGAATCGGATGAATATTTACGGAATCATTTCAGAGGAGCGGATAGGAAATTTTCCGGAATATGAGGCGTCGGTAGTCCAGTGACCGTTATCGCTTCTCGGCCTTTTGGCTAAGATCAAAGTGTAGTATCTGTTCTTATCAGCTTAATATCTGATACGTGGCTCATTGAGTCACTACGATATTAAACTGATTTTTGGTACTCGGCGGGATGCCCGGGGCTTGCTCCGCTCTCGCCACGGGTCGGCCCGGTATTGCAGTTCTTCCGGGAATGGCCCATTCAATTTCAATAATGTACGATTGGTCTCTCTCTCTCAATAAAAACAGCTCACTGCTGGTCAGTCAGAGTGATATGGTATTTATTCTATACCAGTCACTGTTTGCTTAAAATGTTAATCGTTTGAGCTGACCAGCACATTTTTTCTTTATTTGACGGTTCTCAAACGAACGGCAGCCGGTATAAAAACAGATATTTTTTTTTATATTTAAAATTTCTCTCCGCTCCTCTCCTTCGTTGTTTACTAATCTAAATTATGTTTTAAAAATCATTTGTCATGGCCAGTATGTGTCAAAATATCACACTTCTGTCCACACAGGACCAGTATTAATTTCACTTTAATATAAAGAAAATAGAAATTTAAATGTAAATTTTTAAAAGTTATTTCAATTTAAAAAAACAAAAATTCATTTTTATTTTTAAACTGACGTACATTGTTACGTACATTGTTTAATGTATTCTTTCCTTCAACGATTTGCATATATCTTGATCCTAATTGATTTCAAAATGTTAAATGAAACATTACAATCAGCAGAATATTAATAACAATGATCCGTTTAAGAAAAAAAAATATAAATAAAAAAAAAAAAAAAAAAAAATCTAAATTTACAAATTTAAATTTTGTGGTTTTGTTCCGCATCTTTTCTCCTGCCGACCTCACGTCACCTTTTTGTATTCTTTTTCTTTCTCAGTCTCTTCCTATACCTTTTTAACGTTGGCTTGTTCCACAGCGCTAGTCGCCTTGCGCCGCCCGCCAAAGACGTAAAACAACAGGGCGTTGATCGATTCGATATACATCAAGGCGGCGCGGGCGTCAAGGGAAGCCACTATTACGACGTTAAGGTAAGGCGCTATATTTTTTTCCTTGTTTGAGTTTTAGAAATTCATAATGTTACTTGTTTCATTGATTTCGTTAACATTCGCCTTTCCGCTTTGGCAGATTGTAAAACGCCCACCGCCTAACGGCCGTACGTCGCATGGGCGGCGATTTCTGCAATAAGGAATATTTTCGGTGTGCGGAATCGGATGAATATTTACGGAATCATTTCAGAGGAGCGGATAGGAAATTTTCCGGAATATGAGGCGTCGGTAGTCCAGTGACCGTTATCGCTTCTCGGCCTTTTGGCTAAGATCAAAGTGTAGTATCTGTTCTTATCAGCTTAATATCTGATACGTGGCTCATTGAGTCACTACGATATTAAACTGATTTTTGGTACTCGGCGGGATGCCCGGGGCTTGCTCCGCTCTCGCCACGGGTCGGCCCGGTATTGCAGTTCTTCCGGGAATGGCCCATTCAATTTCAATAATGTACGATTGGTCTCTCTCTCTCAATAAAAACAGCTCACTGCTGGTCAGTCAGAGTGATATGGTATTTATTCTATACCAGTCACTGTTTGCTTAAAATGTTAATCGTTTGAGCTGACCAGCACATTTTTTCTTTATTTGACGGTTCTCAAACGAACGGCAGCCGGTATAAAAACAGATATTTTTTTTTATATTTAAAATTTCTCTCCGCTCCTCTCCTTCGTTGTTTACTAATCTAAATTATGTTTTAAAAATCATTTGTCATGGCCAGTATGTGTCAAAATATCACACTTCTGTCCACACAGGACCAGTATTAATTTCACTTTAATATAAAGAAAATAGAAATTTAAATGTAAATTTTTAAAAGTTATTTCAATTTAAAAAAACAAAAATTCATTTTTATTTTTAAACTGACGTACATTGTTACGTACATTGTTTAATGTATTCTTTCCTTCAACGATTTGCATATATCTTGATCCTAATTGATTTCAAAATGTTAAATGAAACATTACAATCAGCAGAATATTAATAACAATGATCCGTTTAAGAAAAAAAAATATAAATAAAAAAAAAAAAAAAAAAAAATCTAAATTTACAAATTTAAATTTTGTGGTTTTGTTCCGCATCTTTTCTCCTGCCGACCTCACGTCACCTTTTTGTATTCTTTTTCTTTCTCAGTCTCTTCCTATACCTTTTTAACGTTGGCTTGTTCCACAGCGCTAGTCGCCTTGCGCCGCCCGCCAAAGACGTAAAACAACAGGGCGTTGATCGATTCGATATACATCAAGGCGGCGCGGGCGTCAAGGGAAGCCACTATTACGACGTTAAGGTAAGGCGCTATATTTTTTTCCTTGTTTGAGTTTTAGAAATTCATAATGTTACTTGTTTCATTGATTTCGTTAACATTCGCCTTTCCGCTTTGGCAGATTGTAAAACGCCCACCGCCTAACGGCCGTACGTCGCATGGGCGGCGATTTCTGCAATAAGGAATATTTTCGGTGTGCGGAATCGGATGAATATTTACGGAATCATTTCAGAGGAGCGGATAGGAAATTTTCCGGAATATGAGGCGTCGGTAGTCCAGTGACCGTTATCGCTTCTCGGCCTTTTGGCTAAGATCAAAGTGTAGTATCTGTTCTTATCAGCTTAATATCTGATACGTGGCTCATTGAGTCACTACGATATTAAACTGATTTTTGGTACTCGGCGGGATGCCCGGGGCTTGCTCCGCTCTCGCCACGGGTCGGCCCGGTATTGCAGTTCTTCCGGGAATGGCCCATTCAATTTCAATAATGTACGATTGGTCTCTCTCTCTCAATAAAAACAGCTCACTGCTGGTCAGTCAGAGTGATATGGTATTTATTCTATACCAGTCACTGTTTGCTTAAAATGTTAATCGTTTGAGCTGACCAGCACATTTTTTCTTTATTTGACGGTTCTCAAACGAACGGCAGCCGGTATAAAAACAGATATTTTTTTTTATATTTAAAATTTCTCTCCGCTCCTCTCCTTCGTTGTTTACTAATCTAAATTATGTTTTAAAAATCATTTGTCATGGCCAGTATGTGTCAAAATATCACACTTCTGTCCACACAGGACCAGTATTAATTTCACTTTAATATAAAGAAAATAGAAATTTAAATGTAAATTTTTAAAAGTTATTTCAATTTAAAAAAACAAAAATTCATTTTTATTTTTAAACTGACGTACATTGTTACGTACATTGTTTAATGTATTCTTTCCTTCAACGATTTGCATATATCTTGATCCTAATTGATTTCAAAATGTTAAATGAAACATTACAATCAGCAGAATATTAATAACAATGATCCGTTTAAGAAAAAAAAATATAAATAAAAAAAAAAAAAAAAAAAAATCTAAATTTACAAATTTAAATTTTGTGGTTTTGTTCCGCATCTTTTCTCCTGCCGACCTCACGTCACCTTTTTGTATTCTTTTTCTTTCTCAGTCTCTTCCTATACCTTTTTAACGTTGGCTTGTTCCACAGCGCTAGTCGCCTTGCGCCGCCCGCCAAAGACGTAAAACAACAGGGCGTTGATCGATTCGATATACATCAAGGCGGCGCGGGCGTCAAGGGAAGCCACTATTACGACGTTAAGGTAAGGCGCTATATTTTTTTCCTTGTTTGAGTTTTAGAAATTCATAATGTTACTTGTTTCATTGATTTCGTTAACATTCGCCTTTCCGCTTTGGCAGATTGTAAAACGCCCACCGCCTAACGGCCGTACGTCGCATGGGCGGCGATTTCTGCAATAAGGAATATTTTCGGTGTGCGGAATCGGATGAATATTTACGGAATCATTTCAGAGGAGCGGATAGGAAATTTTCCGGAATATGAGGCGTCGGTAGTCCAGTGACCGTTATCGCTTCTCGGCCTTTTGGCTAAGATCAAAGTGTAGTATCTGTTCTTATCAGCTTAATATCTGATACGTGGCTCATTGAGTCACTACGATATTAAACTGATTTTTGGTACTCGGCGGGATGCCCGGGGCTTGCTCCGCTCTCGCCACGGGTCGGCCCGGTATTGCAGTTCTTCCGGGAATGGCCCATTCAATTTCAATAATGTACGATTGGTCTCTCTCTCTCAATAAAAACAGCTCACTGCTGGTCAGTCAGAGTGATATGGTATTTATTCTATACCAGTCACTGTTTGCTTAAAATGTTAATCGTTTGAGCTGACCAGCACATTTTTTCTTTATTTGACGGTTCTCAAACGAACGGCAGCCGGTATAAAAACAGATATTTTTTTTTATATTTAAAATTTCTCTCCGCTCCTCTCCTTCGTTGTTTACTAATCTAAATTATGTTTTAAAAATCATTTGTCATGGCCAGTATGTGTCAAAATATCACACTTCTGTCCACACAGGACCAGTATTAATTTCACTTTAATATAAAGAAAATAGAAATTTAAATGTAAATTTTTAAAAGTTATTTCAATTTAAAAAAACAAAAATTCATTTTTATTTTTAAACTGACGTACATTGTTACGTACATTGTTTAATGTATTCTTTCCTTCAACGATTTGCATATATCTTGATCCTAATTGATTTCAAAATGTTAAATGAAACATTACAATCAGCAGAATATTAATAACAATGATCCGTTTAAGAAAAAAAAATATAAATAAAAAAAAAAAAAAAAAAAAATCTAAATTTACAAATTTAAATTTTGTGGTTTTGTTCCGCATCTTTTCTCCTGCCGACCTCACGTCACCTTTTTGTATTCTTTTTCTTTCTCAGTCTCTTCCTATACCTTTTTAACGTTGGCTTGTTCCACAGCGCTAGTCGCCTTGCGCCGCCCGCCAAAGACGTAAAACAACAGGGCGTTGATCGATTCGATATACATCAAGGCGGCGCGGGCGTCAAGGGAAGCCACTATTACGACGTTAAGGTAAGGCGCTATATTTTTTTCCTTGTTTGAGTTTTAGAAATTCATAATGTTACTTGTTTCATTGATTTCGTTAACATTCGCCTTTCCGCTTTGGCAGATTGTAAAACGCCCACCGCCTAACGGCCGTACGTCGCATGGGCGGCGATTTCTGCAATAAGGAATATTTTCGGTGTGCGGAATCGGATGAATATTTACGGAATCATTTCAGAGGAGCGGATAGGAAATTTTCCGGAATATGAGGCGTCGGTAGTCCAGTGACCGTTATCGCTTCTCGGCCTTTTGGCTAAGATCAAAGTGTAGTATCTGTTCTTATCAGCTTAATATCTGATACGTGGCTCATTGAGTCACTACGATATTAAACTGATTTTTGGTACTCGGCGGGATGCCCGGGGCTTGCTCCGCTCTCGCCACGGGTCGGCCCGGTATTGCAGTTCTTCCGGGAATGGCCCATTCAATTTCAATAATGTACGATTGGTCTCTCTCTCTCAATAAAAACAGCTCACTGCTGGTCAGTCAGAGTGATATGGTATTTATTCTATACCAGTCACTGTTTGCTTAAAATGTTAATCGTTTGAGCTGACCAGCACATTTTTTCTTTATTTGACGGTTCTCAAACGAACGGCAGCCGGTATAAAAACAGATATTTTTTTTTATATTTAAAATTTCTCTCCGCTCCTCTCCTTCGTTGTTTACTAATCTAAATTATGTTTTAAAAATCATTTGTCATGGCCAGTATGTGTCAAAATATCACACTTCTGTCCACACAGGACCAGTATTAATTTCACTTTAATATAAAGAAAATAGAAATTTAAATGTAAATTTTTAAAAGTTATTTCAATTTAAAAAAACAAAAATTCATTTTTATTTTTAAACTGACGTACATTGTTACGTACATTGTTTAATGTATTCTTTCCTTCAACGATTTGCATATATCTTGATCCTAATTGATTTCAAAATGTTAAATGAAACATTACAATCAGCAGAATATTAATAACAATGATCCGTTTAAGAAAAAAAAATATAAATAAAAAAAAAAAAAAAAAAAAATCTAAATTTACAAATTTAAATTTTGTGGTTTTGTTCCGCATCTTTTCTCCTGCCGACCTCACGTCACCTTTTTGTATTCTTTTTCTTTCTCAGTCTCTTCCTATACCTTTTTAACGTTGGCTTGTTCCACAGCGCTAGTCGCCTTGCGCCGCCCGCCAAAGACGTAAAACAACAGGGCGTTGATCGATTCGATATACATCAAGGCGGCGCGGGCGTCAAGGGAAGCCACTATTACGACGTTAAGGTAAGGCGCTATATTTTTTTCCTTGTTTGAGTTTTAGAAATTCATAATGTTACTTGTTTCATTGATTTCGTTAACATTCGCCTTTCCGCTTTGGCAGATTGTAAAACGCCCACCGCCTAACGGCCGTACGTCGCATGGGCGGCGATTTCTGCAATAAGGAATATTTTCGGTGTGCGGAATCGGATGAATATTTACGGAATCATTTCAGAGGAGCGGATAGGAAATTTTCCGGAATATGAGGCGTCGGTAGTCCAGTGACCGTTATCGCTTCTCGGCCTTTTGGCACGATCAAGAGATAACCTATACCAACATCCTATAATGTCATACTCAAATGCTATGACTTATGCAAATATAGTCAACGCCAGCAAAGGGGTTGCGCCCTTGGATGTTCCCCCTGGGTCGAGAGACTTGGGGAGGAGCCACCCGGACTACGGTTCGGGTGGTTTAATGAAATCCAGGGCCCAACCCTTTTCAGCCACTACCGCCATCCTGAACCTGCCGAACGAAGAATGCCCGGAACTCTTTCCTGCTGAGTCACCTACTATACAAGTCACCATAAGCTCAAAAGGTCATCCCAACTTAAGAGGACACATCTTACGCCAGCTCATAAGTGATCACCAGATCCTACTCCTCAACTACGGGCGCGCTGACACCTGGTACTTCTCCTCATCAGAATTCGACGTCACCACCTTACATAACACACACAAAACACATGGCCCCTACACACTCTACTACACCATACACGAAAAGAACAGAATCAACGGAACCCTTAGATGGGTCCCACCCACACTAAGCGATCGCACACTCATACAAGCACTACAACCATACAGCACCAAAGAACCTTCTATTTACACAATCCCCCTCACTACCAACCGCAATTTCTCATTATACACCGACAACCCAACAAACATCCCTCACTACATCCAAATAAATTACAAAAACAAAACACTTAACATGCTAATAGCCATCAAAGACAGAAAACAAGCTTGCCAACACTGCTCATCAACAGCACACTGGACCAACCAATGCCATACTCTCAACCTAGAATCAACACCCAGGGAACAAACACCAACTGAATCTACAGCCCTACCCGCTCCACAAGACCTCACGCCAAGCACTCAGCAACACCCCTCAATCGAAGTCGCAGCATCTAGCCCAAAAACACCGCCCAAAAAACAACCTACAGCTCAAAACCCAGCGCCACCCGCCCAGCCATCACCAAATTCAAGTAGTAAGCAAGCAGCAACGCTCGCCCAGCCAATAACATCACCAAGCAGCCAACAAACAGAATTCAAAAAACCAACTAATCCACCCAAGCCGCCAAGCTTACCAACAACCCCAAGCAAACAGGAAAAAACAGTAAATACGGAATCAGAGATGAACACCGAAACAGATTTAAAACGGAAAAAGGATAGCCCCACAGAGGCAAAACAGACAAAGAGTATAAAAACAGATAAACAATTTCATGAAAAAACACACTGCAGGTTTTGTACCTTACGATACAGAACAACCTTAGAGTTGGAAATGCATGAAGAAGCAATGCACGCAAAAACCCTACAATGTAAGATATGCGGAGGGAACAAGGTCCCCTCAGATAGCGATTGCTACCATGACATATCCAGGCACTATAGGGAAAACCACCCTAACGAAACATTGTACACATGCAGCGTTTGCACCGTGTGCCTCCCATTGCACGCCATACAGGTACACACAGAAATTCTTCATCAGTGATAGACGTTTTGTATTAGGTTGTAACTGTACTGATATTTTTTGCTTTATTGTCATACTATGTATCACATGATATTTTAAAACATGCAACCTATCCATACAATGGAAGGAATTATATTAAACGCAAAAAAAAAAAAAAAAAAGTATCTGTTCTTATCAGCTTAATATCTGATACGTGGCTCATTGAGTCACTACGATATTAAACTGATTTTTGGTACTCGGCGGGATGCCCGGGGCTTGCTCCGCTCTCGCCACGGGTCGGCCCGGTATTGCAGTTCTTCCGGGAATGGCCCATTCAATTTCAATAATGTACGATTGGTCTCTCTCTCTCAATAAAAACAGCTCACTGCTGGTCAGTCAGAGTGATATGGTATTTATTCTATACCAGTCACTGTTTGCTTAAAATGTTAATCGTTTGAGCTGACCAGCACATTTTTTCTTTATTTGACGGTTCTCAAACGAACGGCAGCCGGTATAAAAACAGATATTTTTTTTTATATTTAAAATTTCTCTCCGCTCCTCTCCTTCGTTGTTTACTAATCTAAATTATGTTTTAAAAATCATTTGTCATGGCCAGTATGTGTCAAAATATCACACTTCTGTCCACACAGGACCAGTATTAATTTCACTTTAATATAAAGAAAATAGAAATTTAAATGTAAATTTTTAAAAGTTATTTCAATTTAAAAAAACAAAAATTCATTTTTATTTTTAAACTGACGTACATTGTTACGTACATTGTTTAATGTATTCTTTCCTTCAACGATTTGCATATATCTTGATCCTAATTGATTTCAAAATGTTAAATGAAACATTACAATCAGCAGAATATTAATAACAATGATCCGTTTAAGAAAAAAAAATATAAATAAAAAAAAAAAAAAAAAAAAATCTAAATTTACAAATTTAAATTTTGTGGTTTTGTTCCGCATCTTTTCTCCTGCCGACCTCACGTCACCTTTTTGTATTCTTTTTCTTTCTCAGTCTCTTCCTATACCTTTTTAACGTTGGCTTGTTCCACAGCGCTAGTCGCCTTGCGCCGCCCGCCAAAGACGTAAAACAACAGGGCGTTGATCGATTCGATATACATCAAGGCGGCGCGGGCGTCAAGGGAAGCCACTATTACGACGTTAAGGTAAGGCGCTATATTTTTTTCCTTGTTTGAGTTTTAGAAATTCATAATGTTACTTGTTTCATTGATTTCGTTAACATTCGCCTTTCCGCTTTGGCAGATTGTAAAACGCCCACCGCCTAACGGCCGTACGTCGCATGGGCGGCGATTTCTGCAATAAGGAATATTTTCGGTGTGCGGAATCGGATGAATATTTACGGAATCATTTCAGAGGAGCGGATAGGAAATTTTCCGGAATATGAGGCGTCGGTAGTCCAGTGACCGTTATCGCTTCTCGGCCTTTTGGCTAAGATCAAAGTGTAGTATCTGTTCTTATCAGCTTAATATCTGATACGTGGCTCATTGAGTCACTACGATATTAAACTGATTTTTGGTACTCGGCGGGATGCCCGGGGCTTGCTCCGCTCTCGCCACGGGTCGGCCCGGTATTGCAGTTCTTCCGGGAATGGCCCATTCAATTTCAATAATGTACGATTGGTCTCTCTCTCTCAATAAAAACAGCTCACTGCTGGTCAGTCAGAGTGATATGGTATTTATTCTATACCAGTCACTGTTTGCTTAAAATGTTAATCGTTTGAGCTGACCAGCACATTTTTTCTTTATTTGACGGTTCTCAAACGAACGGCAGCCGGTATAAAAACAGATATTTTTTTTTATATTTAAAATTTCTCTCCGCTCCTCTCCTTCGTTGTTTACTAATCTAAATTATGTTTTAAAAATCATTTGTCATGGCCAGTATGTGTCAAAATATCACACTTCTGTCCACACAGGACCAGTATTAATTTCACTTTAATATAAAGAAAATAGAAATTTAAATGTAAATTTTTAAAAGTTATTTCAATTTAAAAAAACAAAAATTCATTTTTATTTTTAAACTGACGTACATTGTTACGTACATTGTTTAATGTATTCTTTCCTTCAACGATTTGCATATATCTTGATCCTAATTGATTTCAAAATGTTAAATGAAACATTACAATCAGCAGAATATTAATAACAATGATCCGTTTAAGAAAAAAAAATATAAATAAAAAAAAAAAAAAAAAAAAATCTAAATTTACAAATTTAAATTTTGTGGTTTTGTTCCGCATCTTTTCTCCTGCCGACCTCACGTCACCTTTTTGTATTCTTTTTCTTTCTCAGTCTCTTCCTATACCTTTTTAACGTTGGCTTGTTCCACAGCGCTAGTCGCCTTGCGCCGCCCGCCAAAGACGTAAAACAACAGGGCGTTGATCGATTCGATATACATCAAGGCGGCGCGGGCGTCAAGGGAAGCCACTATTACGACGTTAAGGTAAGGCGCTATATTTTTTTCCTTGTTTGAGTTTTAGAAATTCATAATGTTACTTGTTTCATTGATTTCGTTAACATTCGCCTTTCCGCTTTGGCAGATTGTAAAACGCCCACCGCCTAACGGCCGTACGTCGCATGGGCGGCGATTTCTGCAATAAGGAATATTTTCGGTGTGCGGAATCGGATGAATATTTACGGAATCATTTCAGAGGAGCGGATAGGAAATTTTCCGGAATATGAGGCGTCGGTAGTCCAGTGACCGTTATCGCTTCTCGGCCTTTTGGCTAAGATCAAAGTGTAGTATCTGTTCTTATCAGCTTAATATCTGATACGTGGCTCATTGAGTCACTACGATATTAAACTGATTTTTGGTACTCGGCGGGATGCCCGGGGCTTGCTCCGCTCTCGCCACGGGTCGGCCCGGTATTGCAGTTCTTCCGGGAATGGCCCATTCAATTTCAATAATGTACGATTGGTCTCTCTCTCTCAATAAAAACAGCTCACTGCTGGTCAGTCAGAGTGATATGGTATTTATTCTATACCAGTCACTGTTTGCTTAAAATGTTAATCGTTTGAGCTGACCAGCACATTTTTTCTTTATTTGACGGTTCTCAAACGAACGGCAGCCGGTATAAAAACAGATATTTTTTTTTATATTTAAAATTTCTCTCCGCTCCTCTCCTTCGTTGTTTACTAATCTAAATTATGTTTTAAAAATCATTTGTCATGGCCAGTATGTGTCAAAATATCACACTTCTGTCCACACAGGACCAGTATTAATTTCACTTTAATATAAAGAAAATAGAAATTTAAATGTAAATTTTTAAAAGTTATTTCAATTTAAAAAAACAAAAATTCATTTTTATTTTTAAACTGACGTACATTGTTACGTACATTGTTTAATGTATTCTTTCCTTCAACGATTTGCATATATCTTGATCCTAATTGATTTCAAAATGTTAAATGAAACATTACAATCAGCAGAATATTAATAACAATGATCCGTTTAAGAAAAAAAAATATAAATAAAAAAAAAAAAAAAAAAAAATCTAAATTTACAAATTTAAATTTTGTGGTTTTGTTCCGCATCTTTTCTCCTGCCGACCTCACGTCACCTTTTTGTATTCTTTTTCTTTCTCAGTCTCTTCCTATACCTTTTTAACGTTGGCTTGTTCCACAGCGCTAGTCGCCTTGCGCCGCCCGCCAAAGACGTAAAACAACAGGGCGTTGATCGATTCGATATACATCAAGGCGGCGCGGGCGTCAAGGGAAGCCACTATTACGACGTTAAGGTAAGGCGCTATATTTTTTTCCTTGTTTGAGTTTTAGAAATTCATAATGTTACTTGTTTCATTGATTTCGTTAACATTCGCCTTTCCGCTTTGGCAGATTGTAAAACGCCCACCGCCTAACGGCCGTACGTCGCATGGGCGGCGATTTCTGCAATAAGGAATATTTTCGGTGTGCGGAATCGGATGAATATTTACGGAATCATTTCAGAGGAGCGGATAGGAAATTTTCCGGAATATGAGGCGTCGGTAGTCCAGTGACCGTTATCGCTTCTCGGCCTTTTGGCTAAGATCAAAGTGTAGTATCTGTTCTTATCAGCTTAATATCTGATACGTGGCTCATTGAGTCACTACGATATTAAACTGATTTTTGGTACTCGGCGGGATGCCCGGGGCTTGCTCCGCTCTCGCCACGGGTCGGCCCGGTATTGCAGTTCTTCCGGGAATGGCCCATTCAATTTCAATAATGTACGATTGGTCTCTCTCTCTCAATAAAAACAGCTCACTGCTGGTCAGTCAGAGTGATATGGTATTTATTCTATACCAGTCACTGTTTGCTTAAAATGTTAATCGTTTGAGCTGACCAGCACATTTTTTCTTTATTTGACGGTTCTCAAACGAACGGCAGCCGGTATAAAAACAGATATTTTTTTTTATATTTAAAATTTCTCTCCGCTCCTCTCCTTCGTTGTTTACTAATCTAAATTATGTTTTAAAAATCATTTGTCATGGCCAGTATGTGTCAAAATATCACACTTCTGTCCACACAGGACCAGTATTAATTTCACTTTAATATAAAGAAAATAGAAATTTAAATGTAAATTTTTAAAAGTTATTTCAATTTAAAAAAACAAAAATTCATTTTTATTTTTAAACTGACGTACATTGTTACGTACATTGTTTAATGTATTCTTTCCTTCAACGATTTGCATATATCTTGATCCTAATTGATTTCAAAATGTTAAATGAAACATTACAATCAGCAGAATATTAATAACAATGATCCGTTTAAGAAAAAAAAATATAAATAAAAAAAAAAAAAAAAAAAAATCTAAATTTACAAATTTAAATTTTGTGGTTTTGTTCCGCATCTTTTCTCCTGCCGACCTCACGTCACCTTTTTGTATTCTTTTTCTTTCTCAGTCTCTTCCTATACCTTTTTAACGTTGGCTTGTTCCACAGCGCTAGTCGCCTTGCGCCGCCCGCCAAAGACGTAAAACAACAGGGCGTTGATCGATTCGATATACATCAAGGCGGCGCGGGCGTCAAGGGAAGCCACTATTACGACGTTAAGGTAAGGCGCTATATTTTTTTCCTTGTTTGAGTTTTAGAAATTCATAATGTTACTTGTTTCATTGATTTCGTTAACATTCGCCTTTCCGCTTTGGCAGATTGTAAAACGCCCACCGCCTAACGGCCGTACGTCGCATGGGCGGCGATTTCTGCAATAAGGAATATTTTCGGTGTGCGGAATCGGATGAATATTTACGGAATCATTTCAGAGGAGCGGATAGGAAATTTTCCGGAATATGAGGCGTCGGTAGTCCAGTGACCGTTATCGCTTCTCGGCCTTTTGGCTAAGATCAAAGTGTAGTATCTGTTCTTATCAGCTTAATATCTGATACGTGGCTCATTGAGTCACTACGATATTAAACTGATTTTTGGTACTCGGCGGGATGCCCGGGGCTTGCTCCGCTCTCGCCACGGGTCGGCCCGGTATTGCAGTTCTTCCGGGAATGGCCCATTCAATTTCAATAATGTACGATTGGTCTCTCTCTCTCAATAAAAACAGCTCACTGCTGGTCAGTCAGAGTGATATGGTATTTATTCTATACCAGTCACTGTTTGCTTAAAATGTTAATCGTTTGAGCTGACCAGCACATTTTTTCTTTATTTGACGGTTCTCAAACGAACGGCAGCCGGTATAAAAACAGATATTTTTTTTTATATTTAAAATTTCTCTCCGCTCCTCTCCTTCGTTGTTTACTAATCTAAATTATGTTTTAAAAATCATTTGTCATGGCCAGTATGTGTCAAAATATCACACTTCTGTCCACACAGGACCAGTATTAATTTCACTTTAATATAAAGAAAATAGAAATTTAAATGTAAATTTTTAAAAGTTATTTCAATTTAAAAAAACAAAAATTCATTTTTATTTTTAAACTGACGTACATTGTTACGTACATTGTTTAATGTATTCTTTCCTTCAACGATTTGCATATATCTTGATCCTAATTGATTTCAAAATGTTAAATGAAACATTACAATCAGCAGAATATTAATAACAATGATCCGTTTAAGAAAAAAAAATATAAATAAAAAAAAAAAAAAAAAAAAATCTAAATTTACAAATTTAAATTTTGTGGTTTTGTTCCGCATCTTTTCTCCTGCCGACCTCACGTCACCTTTTTGTATTCTTTTTCTTTCTCAGTCTCTTCCTATACCTTTTTAACGTTGGCTTGTTCCACAGCGCTAGTCGCCTTGCGCCGCCCGCCAAAGACGTAAAACAACAGGGCGTTGATCGATTCGATATACATCAAGGCGGCGCGGGCGTCAAGGGAAGCCACTATTACGACGTTAAGGTAAGGCGCTATATTTTTTTCCTTGTTTGAGTTTTAGAAATTCATAATGTTACTTGTTTCATTGATTTCGTTAACATTCGCCTTTCCGCTTTGGCAGATTGTAAAACGCCCACCGCCTAACGGCCGTACGTCGCATGGGCGGCGATTTCTGCAATAAGGAATATTTTCGGTGTGCGGAATCGGATGAATATTTACGGAATCATTTCAGAGGAGCGGATAGGAAATTTTCCGGAATATGAGGCGTCGGTAGTCCAGTGACCGTTATCGCTTCTCGGCCTTTTGGCTAAGATCAAAGTGTAGTATCTGTTCTTATCAGCTTAATATCTGATACGTGGCTCATTGAGTCACTACGATATTAAACTGATTTTTGGTACTCGGCGGGATGCCCGGGGCTTGCTCCGCTCTCGCCACGGGTCGGCCCGGTATTGCAGTTCTTCCGGGAATGGCCCATTCAATTTCAATAATGTACGATTGGTCTCTCTCTCTCAATAAAAACAGCTCACTGCTGGTCAGTCAGAGTGATATGGTATTTATTCTATACCAGTCACTGTTTGCTTAAAATGTTAATCGTTTGAGCTGACCAGCACATTTTTTCTTTATTTGACGGTTCTCAAACGAACGGCAGCCGGTATAAAAACAGATATTTTTTTTTATATTTAAAATTTCTCTCCGCTCCTCTCCTTCGTTGTTTACTAATCTAAATTATGTTTTAAAAATCATTTGTCATGGCCAGTATGTGTCAAAATATCACACTTCTGTCCACACAGGACCAGTATTAATTTCACTTTAATATAAAGAAAATAGAAATTTAAATGTAAATTTTTAAAAGTTATTTCAATTTAAAAAAACAAAAATTCATTTTTATTTTTAAACTGACGTACATTGTTACGTACATTGTTTAATGTATTCTTTCCTTCAACGATTTGCATATATCTTGATCCTAATTGATTTCAAAATGTTAAATGAAACATTACAATCAGCAGAATATTAATAACAATGATCCGTTTAAGAAAAAAAAATATAAATAAAAAAAAAAAAAAAAAAAAAATCTAAATTTACAAATTTAAATTTTGTGGTTTTGTTCCGCATCTTTTCTCCTGCCGACCTCACGTCACCTTTTTGTATTCTTTTTCTTTCTCAGTCTCTTCCTATACCTTTTTAACGTTGGCTTGTTCCACAGCGCTAGTCGCCTTGCGCCGCCCGCCAAAGACGTAAAACAACAGGGCGTTGATCGATTCGATATACATCAAGGCGGCGCGGGCGTCAAGGGAAGCCACTATTACGACGTTAAGGTAAGGCGCTATATTTTTTTCCTTGTTTGAGTTTTAGAAATTCATAATGTTACTTGTTTCATTGATTTCGTTAACATTCGCCTTTCCGCTTTGGCAGATTGTAAAACGCCCACCGCCTAACGGCCGTACGTCGCATGGGCGGCGATTTCTGCAATAAGGAATATTTTCGGTGTGCGGAATCGGATGAATATTTACGGAATCATTTCAGAGGAGCGGATAGGAAATTTTCCGGAATATGAGGCGTCGGTAGTCCAGTGACCGTTATCGCTTCTCGGCCTTTTGGCTAAGATCAAAGTGTAGTATCTGTTCTTATCAGCTTAATATCTGATACGTGGCTCATTGAGTCACTACGATATTAAACTGATTTTTGGTACTCGGCGGGATGCCCGGGGCTTGCTCCGCTCTCGCCACGGGTCGGCCCGGTATTGCAGTTCTTCCGGGAATGGCCCATTCAATTTCAATAATGTACGATTGGTCTCTCTCTCTCAATAAAAACAGCTCACTGCTGGTCAGTCAGAGTGATATGGTATTTATTCTATACCAGTCACTGTTTGCTTAAAATGTTAATCGTTTGAGCTGACCAGCACATTTTTTCTTTATTTGACGGTTCTCAAACGAACGGCAGCCGGTATAAAAACAGATATTTTTTTTTATATTTAAAATTTCTCTCCGCTCCTCTCCTTCGTTGTTTACTAATCTAAATTATGTTTTAAAAATCATTTGTCATGGCCAGTATGTGTCAAAATATCACACTTCTGTCCACACAGGACCAGTATTAATTTCACTTTAATATAAAGAAAATAGAAATTTAAATGTAAATTTTTAAAAGTTATTTCAATTTAAAAAAACAAAAATTCATTTTTATTTTTAAACTGACGTACATTGTTACGTACATTGTTTAATGTATTCTTTCCTTCAACGATTTGCATATATCTTGATCCTAATTGATTTCAAAATGTTAAATGAAACATTACAATCAGCAGAATATTAATAACAATGATCCGTTTAAGAAAAAAAAATATAAATAAAAAAAAAAAAAAAAAAAAATCTAAATTTACAAATTTAAATTTTGTGGTTTTGTTCCGCATCTTTTCTCCTGCCGACCTCACGTCACCTTTTTGTATTCTTTTTCTTTCTCAGTCTCTTCCTATACCTTTTTAACGTTGGCTTGTTCCACAGCGCTAGTCGCCTTGCGCCGCCCGCCAAAGACGTAAAACAACAGGGCGTTGATCGATTCGATATACATCAAGGCGGCGCGGGCGTCAAGGGAAGCCACTATTACGACGTTAAGGTAAGGCGCTATATTTTTTTCCTTGTTTGAGTTTTAGAAATTCATAATGTTACTTGTTTCATTGATTTCGTTAACATTCGCCTTTCCGCTTTGGCAGATTGTAAAACGCCCACCGCCTAACGGCCGTACGTCGCATGGGCGGCGATTTCTGCAATAAGGAATATTTTCGGTGTGCGGAATCGGATGAATATTTACGGAATCATTTCAGAGGAGCGGATAGGAAATTTTCCGGAATATGAGGCGTCGGTAGTCCAGTGACCGTTATCGCTTCTCGGCCTTTTGGCTAAGATCAAAGTGTAGTATCTGTTCTTATCAGCTTAATATCTGATACGTGGCTCATTGAGTCACTACGATATTAAACTGATTTTTGGTACTCGGCGGGATGCCCGGGGCTTGCTCCGCTCTCGCCACGGGTCGGCCCGGTATTGCAGTTCTTCCGGGAATGGCCCATTCAATTTCAATAATGTACGATTGGTCTCTCTCTCTCAATAAAAACAGCTCACTGCTGGTCAGTCAGAGTGATATGGTATTTATTCTATACCAGTCACTGTTTGCTTAAAATGTTAATCGTTTGAGCTGACCAGCACATTTTTTCTTTATTTGACGGTTCTCAAACGAACGGCAGCCGGTATAAAAACAGATATTTTTTTTTATATTTAAAATTTCTCTCCGCTCCTCTCCTTCGTTGTTTACTAATCTAAATTATGTTTTAAAAATCATTTGTCATGGCCAGTATGTGTCAAAATATCACACTTCTGTCCACACAGGACCAGTATTAATTTCACTTTAATATAAAGAAAATAGAAATTTAAATGTAAATTTTTAAAAGTTATTTCAATTTAAAAAAACAAAAATTCATTTTTATTTTTAAACTGACGTACATTGTTACGTACATTGTTTAATGTATTCTTTCCTTCAACGATTTGCATATATCTTGATCCTAATTGATTTCAAAATGTTAAATGAAACATTACAATCAGCAGAATATTAATAACAATGATCCGTTTAAGAAAAAAAAATATAAATAAAAAAAAAAAAAAAAAAAAATCTAAATTTACAAATTTAAATTTTGTGGTTTTGTTCCGCATCTTTTCTCCTGCCGACCTCACGTCACCTTTTTGTATTCTTTTTCTTTCTCAGTCTCTTCCTATACCTTTTTAACGTTGGCTTGTTCCACAGCGCTAGTCGCCTTGCGCCGCCCGCCAAAGACGTAAAACAACAGGGCGTTGATCGATTCGATATACATCAAGGCGGCGCGGGCGTCAAGGGAAGCCACTATTACGACGTTAAGGTAAGGCGCTATATTTTTTTCCTTGTTTGAGTTTTAGAAATTCATAATGTTACTTGTTTCATTGATTTCGTTAACATTCGCCTTTCCGCTTTGGCAGATTGTAAAACGCCCACCGCCTAACGGCCGTACGTCGCATGGGCGGCGATTTCTGCAATAAGGAATATTTTCGGTGTGCGGAATCGGATGAATATTTACGGAATCATTTCAGAGGAGCGGATAGGAAATTTTCCGGAATATGAGGCGTCGGTAGTCCAGTGACCGTTATCGCTTCTCGGCCTTTTGGCTAAGATCAAAGTGTAGTATCTGTTCTTATCAGCTTAATATCTGATACGTGGCTCATTGAGTCACTACGATATTAAACTGATTTTTGGTACTCGGCGGGATGCCCGGGGCTTGCTCCGCTCTCGCCACGGGTCGGCCCGGTATTGCAGTTCTTCCGGGAATGGCCCATTCAATTTCAATAATGTACGATTGGTCTCTCTCTCTCAATAAAAACAGCTCACTGCTGGTCAGTCAGAGTGATATGGTATTTATTCTATACCAGTCACTGTTTGCTTAAAATGTTAATCGTTTGAGCTGACCAGCACATTTTTTCTTTATTTGACGGTTCTCAAACGAACGGCAGCCGGTATAAAAACAGATATTTTTTTTTATATTTAAAATTTCTCTCCGCTCCTCTCCTTCGTTGTTTACTAATCTAAATTATGTTTTAAAAATCATTTGTCATGGCCAGTATGTGTCAAAATATCACACTTCTGTCCACACAGGACCAGTATTAATTTCACTTTAATATAAAGAAAATAGAAATTTAAATGTAAATTTTTAAAAGTTATTTCAATTTAAAAAAACAAAAATTCATTTTTATTTTTAAACTGACGTACATTGTTACGTACATTGTTTAATGTATTCTTTCCTTCAACGATTTGCATATATCTTGATCCTAATTGATTTCAAAATGTTAAATGAAACATTACAATCAGCAGAATATTAATAACAATGATCCGTTTAAGAAAAAAAAATATAAATAAAAAAAAAAAAAAAAAAAAAATCTAAATTTACAAATTTAAATTTTGTGGTTTTGTTCCGCATCTTTTCTCCTGCCGACCTCACGTCACCTTTTTGTATTCTTTTTCTTTCTCAGTCTCTTCCTATACCTTTTTAACGTTGGCTTGTTCCACAGCGCTAGTCGCCTTGCGCCGCCCGCCAAAGACGTAAAACAACAGGGCGTTGATCGATTCGATATACATCAAGGCGGCGCGGGCGTCAAGGGAAGCCACTATTACGACGTTAAGGTAAGGCGCTATATTTTTTTCCTTGTTTGAGTTTTAGAAATTCATAATGTTACTTGTTTCATTGATTTCGTTAACATTCGCCTTTCCGCTTTGGCAGATTGTAAAACGCCCACCGCCTAACGGCCGTACGTCGCATGGGCGGCGATTTCTGCAATAAGGAATATTTTCGGTGTGCGGAATCGGATGAATATTTACGGAATCATTTCAGAGGAGCGGATAGGAAATTTTCCGGAATATGAGGCGTCGGTAGTCCAGTGACCGTTATCGCTTCTCGGCCTTTTGGCTAAGATCAAAGTGTAGTATCTGTTCTTATCAGCTTAATATCTGATACGTGGCTCATTGAGTCACTACGATATTAAACTGATTTTTGGTACTCGGCGGGATGCCCGGGGCTTGCTCCGCTCTCGCCACGGGTCGGCCCGGTATTGCAGTTCTTCCGGGAATGGCCCATTCAATTTCAATAATGTACGATTGGTCTCTCTCTCTCAATAAAAACAGCTCACTGCTGGTCAGTCAGAGTGATATGGTATTTATTCTATACCAGTCACTGTTTGCTTAAAATGTTAATCGTTTGAGCTGACCAGCACATTTTTTCTTTATTTGACGGTTCTCAAACGAACGGCAGCCGGTATAAAAACAGATATTTTTTTTTATATTTAAAATTTCTCTCCGCTCCTCTCCTTCGTTGTTTACTAATCTAAATTATGTTTTAAAAATCATTTGTCATGGCCAGTATGTGTCAAAATATCACACTTCTGTCCACACAGGACCAGTATTAATTTCACTTTAATATAAAGAAAATAGAAATTTAAATGTAAATTTTTAAAAGTTATTTCAATTTAAAAAAACAAAAATTCATTTTTATTTTTAAACTGACGTACATTGTTACGTACATTGTTTAATGTATTCTTTCCTTCAACGATTTGCATATATCTTGATCCTAATTGATTTCAAAATGTTAAATGAAACATTACAATCAGCAGAATATTAATAACAATGATCCGTTTAAGAAAAAAAAATATAAATAAAAAAAAAAAAAAAAAAAAATCTAAATTTACAAATTTAAATTTTGTGGTTTTGTTCCGCATCTTTTCTCCTGCCGACCTCACGTCACCTTTTTGTATTCTTTTTCTTTCTCAGTCTCTTCCTATACCTTTTTAACGTTGGCTTGTTCCACAGCGCTAGTCGCCTTGCGCCGCCCGCCAAAGACGTAAAACAACAGGGCGTTGATCGATTCGATATACATCAAGGCGGCGCGGGCGTCAAGGGAAGCCACTATTACGACGTTAAGGTAAGGCGCTATATTTTTTTCCTTGTTTGAGTTTTAGAAATTCATAATGTTACTTGTTTCATTGATTTCGTTAACATTCGCCTTTCCGCTTTGGCAGATTGTAAAACGCCCACCGCCTAACGGCCGTACGTCGCATGGGCGGCGATTTCTGCAATAAGGAATATTTTCGGTGTGCGGAATCGGATGAATATTTACGGAATCATTTCAGAGGAGCGGATAGGAAATTTTCCGGAATATGAGGCGTCGGTAGTCCAGTGACCGTTATCGCTTCTCGGCCTTTTGGCTAAGATCAAAGTGTAGTATCTGTTCTTATCAGCTTAATATCTGATACGTGGCTCATTGAGTCACTACGATATTAAACTGATTTTTGGTACTCGGCGGGATGCCCGGGGCTTGCTCCGCTCTCGCCACGGGTCGGCCCGGTATTGCAGTTCTTCCGGGAATGGCCCATTCAATTTCAATAATGTACGATTGGTCTCTCTCTCTCAATAAAAACAGCTCACTGCTGGTCAGTCAGAGTGATATGGTATTTATTCTATACCAGTCACTGTTTGCTTAAAATGTTAATCGTTTGAGCTGACCAGCACATTTTTTCTTTATTTGACGGTTCTCAAACGAACGGCAGCCGGTATAAAAACAGATATTTTTTTTTATATTTAAAATTTCTCTCCGCTCCTCTCCTTCGTTGTTTACTAATCTAAATTATGTTTTAAAAATCATTTGTCATGGCCAGTATGTGTCAAAATATCACACTTCTGTCCACACAGGACCAGTATTAATTTCACTTTAATATAAAGAAAATAGAAATTTAAATGTAAATTTTTAAAAGTTATTTCAATTTAAAAAAACAAAAATTCATTTTTATTTTTAAACTGACGTACATTGTTACGTACATTGTTTAATGTATTCTTTCCTTCAACGATTTGCATATATCTTGATCCTAATTGATTTCAAAATGTTAAATGAAACATTACAATCAGCAGAATATTAATAACAATGATCCGTTTAAGAAAAAAAAATATAAATAAAAAAAAAAAAAAAAAAAAAATCTAAATTTACAAATTTAAATTTTGTGGTTTTGTTCCGCATCTTTTCTCCTGCCGACCTCACGTCACCTTTTTGTATTCTTTTTCTTTCTCAGTCTCTTCCTATACCTTTTTAACGTTGGCTTGTTCCACAGCGCTAGTCGCCTTGCGCCGCCCGCCAAAGACGTAAAACAACAGGGCGTTGATCGATTCGATATACATCAAGGCGGCGCGGGCGTCAAGGGAAGCCACTATTACGACGTTAAGGTAAGGCGCTATATTTTTTTCCTTGTTTGAGTTTTAGAAATTCATAATGTTACTTGTTTCATTGATTTCGTTAACATTCGCCTTTCCGCTTTGGCAGATTGTAAAACGCCCACCGCCTAACGGCCGTACGTCGCATGGGCGGCGATTTCTGCAATAAGGAATATTTTCGGTGTGCGGAATCGGATGAATATTTACGGAATCATTTCAGAGGAGCGGATAGGAAATTTTCCGGAATATGAGGCGTCGGTAGTCCAGTGACCGTTATCGCTTCTCGGCCTTTTGGCTAAGATCAAAGTGTAGTATCTGTTCTTATCAGCTTAATATCTGATACGTGGCTCATTGAGTCACTACGATATTAAACTGATTTTTGGTACTCGGCGGGATGCCCGGGGCTTGCTCCGCTCTCGCCACGGGTCGGCCCGGTATTGCAGTTCTTCCGGGAATGGCCCATTCAATTTCAATAATGTACGATTGGTCTCTCTCTCTCAATAAAAACAGCTCACTGCTGGTCAGTCAGAGTGATATGGTATTTATTCTATACCAGTCACTGTTTGCTTAAAATGTTAATCGTTTGAGCTGACCAGCACATTTTTTCTTTATTTGACGGTTCTCAAACGAACGGCAGCCGGTATAAAAACAGATATTTTTTTTTATATTTAAAATTTCTCTCCGCTCCTCTCCTTCGTTGTTTACTAATCTAAATTATGTTTTAAAAATCATTTGTCATGGCCAGTATGTGTCAAAATATCACACTTCTGTCCACACAGGACCAGTATTAATTTCACTTTAATATAAAGAAAATAGAAATTTAAATGTAAATTTTTAAAAGTTATTTCAATTTAAAAAAACAAAAATTCATTTTTATTTTTAAACTGACGTACATTGTTACGTACATTGTTTAATGTATTCTTTCCTTCAACGATTTGCATATATCTTGATCCTAATTGATTTCAAAATGTTAAATGAAACATTACAATCAGCAGAATATTAATAACAATGATCCGTTTAAGAAAAAAAAATATAAATAAAAAAAAAAAAAAAAAAAAATCTAAATTTACAAATTTAAATTTTGTGGTTTTGTTCCGCATCTTTTCTCCTGCCGACCTCACGTCACCTTTTTGTATTCTTTTTCTTTCTCAGTCTCTTCCTATACCTTTTTAACGTTGGCTTGTTCCACAGCGCTAGTCGCCTTGCGCCGCCCGCCAAAGACGTAAAACAACAGGGCGTTGATCGATTCGATATACATCAAGGCGGCGCGGGCGTCAAGGGAAGCCACTATTACGACGTTAAGGTAAGGCGCTATATTTTTTTCCTTGTTTGAGTTTTAGAAATTCATAATGTTACTTGTTTCATTGATTTCGTTAACATTCGCCTTTCCGCTTTGGCAGATTGTAAAACGCCCACCGCCTAACGGCCGTACGTCGCATGGGCGGCGATTTCTGCAATAAGGAATATTTTCGGTGTGCGGAATCGGATGAATATTTACGGAATCATTTCAGAGGAGCGGATAGGAAATTTTCCGGAATATGAGGCGTCGGTAGTCCAGTGACCGTTATCGCTTCTCGGCCTTTTGGCTAAGATCAAAGTGTAGTATCTGTTCTTATCAGCTTAATATCTGATACGTGGCTCATTGAGTCACTACGATATTAAACTGATTTTTGGTACTCGGCGGGATGCCCGGGGCTTGCTCCGCTCTCGCCACGGGTCGGCCCGGTATTGCAGTTCTTCCGGGAATGGCCCATTCAATTTCAATAATGTACGATTGGTCTCTCTCTCTCAATAAAAACAGCTCACTGCTGGTCAGTCAGAGTGATATGGTATTTATTCTATACCAGTCACTGTTTGCTTAAAATGTTAATCGTTTGAGCTGACCAGCACATTTTTTCTTTATTTGACGGTTCTCAAACGAACGGCAGCCGGTATAAAAACAGATATTTTTTTTTATATTTAAAATTTCTCTCCGCTCCTCTCCTTCGTTGTTTACTAATCTAAATTATGTTTTAAAAATCATTTGTCATGGCCAGTATGTGTCAAAATATCACACTTCTGTCCACACAGGACCAGTATTAATTTCACTTTAATATAAAGAAAATAGAAATTTAAATGTAAATTTTTAAAAGTTATTTCAATTTAAAAAAACAAAAATTCATTTTTATTTTTAAACTGACGTACATTGTTACGTACATTGTTTAATGTATTCTTTCCTTCAACGATTTGCATATATCTTGATCCTAATTGATTTCAAAATGTTAAATGAAACATTACAATCAGCAGAATATTAATAACAATGATCCGTTTAAGAAAAAAAAATATAAATAAAAAAAAAAAAAAAAAAAAAATCTAAATTTACAAATTTAAATTTTGTGGTTTTGTTCCGCATCTTTTCTCCTGCCGACCTCACGTCACCTTTTTGTATTCTTTTTCTTTCTCAGTCTCTTCCTATACCTTTTTAACGTTGGCTTGTTCCACAGCGCTAGTCGCCTTGCGCCGCCCGCCAAAGACGTAAAACAACAGGGCGTTGATCGATTCGATATACATCAAGGCGGCGCGGGCGTCAAGGGAAGCCACTATTACGACGTTAAGGTAAGGCGCTATATTTTTTTCCTTGTTTGAGTTTTAGAAATTCATAATGTTACTTGTTTCATTGATTTCGTTAACATTCGCCTTTCCGCTTTGGCAGATTGTAAAACGCCCACCGCCTAACGGCCGTACGTCGCATGGGCGGCGATTTCTGCAATAAGGAATATTTTCGGTGTGCGGAATCGGATGAATATTTACGGAATCATTTCAGAGGAGCGGATAGGAAATTTTCCGGAATATGAGGCGTCGGTAGTCCAGTGACCGTTATCGCTTCTCGGCCTTTTGGCTAAGATCAAAGTGTAGTATCTGTTCTTATCAGCTTAATATCTGATACGTGGCTCATTGAGTCACTACGATATTAAACTGATTTTTGGTACTCGGCGGGATGCCCGGGGCTTGCTCCGCTCTCGCCACGGGTCGGCCCGGTATTGCAGTTCTTCCGGGAATGGCCCATTCAATTTCAATAATGTACGATTGGTCTCTCTCTCTCAATAAAAACAGCTCACTGCTGGTCAGTCAGAGTGATATGGTATTTATTCTATACCAGTCACTGTTTGCTTAAAATGTTAATCGTTTGAGCTGACCAGCACATTTTTTCTTTATTTGACGGTTCTCAAACGAACGGCAGCCGGTATAAAAACAGATATTTTTTTTTATATTTAAAATTTCTCTCCGCTCCTCTCCTTCGTTGTTTACTAATCTAAATTATGTTTTAAAAATCATTTGTCATGGCCAGTATGTGTCAAAATATCACACTTCTGTCCACACAGGACCAGTATTAATTTCACTTTAATATAAAGAAAATAGAATTTAAATGTAAATTTTTAAAAGTTATTTCAATTTAAAAAAACAAAAATTCATTTTTATTTTTAAACTGACGTACATTGTTACGTACATTGTTTAATGTATTCTTTCCTTCAACGATTTGCATATATCTTGATCCTAATTGATTTCAAAATGTTAAATGAAACATTACAATCAGCAGAATATTAATAACAATGATCCGTTTAAGAAAAAAAAATATAAATAAAAAAAAAAAAAAAAAAAAATCTAAATTTACAAATTTAAATTTTGTGGTTTTGTTCCGCATCTTTTCTCCTGCCGACCTCACGTCACCTTTTTGTATTCTTTTTCTTTCTCAGTCTCTTCCTATACCTTTTTAACGTTGGCTTGTTCCACAGCGCTAGTCGCCTTGCGCCGCCCGCCAAAGACGGTAAAACAACAGGGCGTTGATCGATTCGATATACATCAAGGCGGCGCGGGCGTCAAGGGAAGCCACTATTACGACGTTAAGGTAA